>NC_140588.1:833747882-834023941 GCF_964204655.1 Triturus cristatus | reverse complement strand
CAACATCAATTGTGCAAAGGCGTCCTTCATTAGCATTTCCAGACCTACCCCAGTCAATGTGGGCCCTAGGTCATTGCCACCACAGTTCACAATCATGAGGTCATGGGCTTGGAGATGTAAAAAGGTTTTAACCAAAGGCATCAATTAGTGCCACTTTAATCCTCTCTGTCCAATCCATTTAATGTCTACATTTTGCAAAGCTAGGTCTTTGTCAGTACCTCTGTGTTCAGCATACCTTTTTACCCAGAAAACATAGCTGTGCCCAACAATCCACACTGAAAGCATCTTGAAATTATGGCTGTAGGTAATAAAAAGATGTCTGTAGCTGAGGTAGTCAGTTGGTAGAATGAGAGATGTCTAAAAGGATGGACAATATTCTGTTTTAAAGAAATTAGAGATTTGATTGGCTGTTTCAGAACATTGTAAATTCAAAAATAGGGTGCATGTTACTTTGTTTAAAAAGCAAGTTTATTATTGGTTAGTAAAACATGTTTGAAAGGTACAGTAGAAAGGATAAGGTCATGTTTTGCAATGCCAACCACACCTGCTGTTCTCATTTGCAACATTTTGTGGTGAACTTATGACCTGTGAGTTAAGTTGAATCTTGCATGACCTGTTGCTATGGAAAAAGACATTAAGCAGAAGGGGTGATGAAGTCAGTTAATAAGGGTTATTATCTGTGACCAATGGAATTGTGTTTTACAATTTGAAAAACTCTGAGAAGCAATGTCATTTGTTGCTTATGTGTATTTGTATCGAAAAAGAGAGGGAAATCTTGCCATTACTGGTTTTACCTTGCTGAGTCTGGTGATTTATATGGACTCTGTGTAAAAGAAAATCCTGTCTGAGTGTGTGAGATTTTTTATTCCACAGATTTATTTGCAAGGTGAGTTAAATATTTTTTATGTTTATTTAAAAAAGATTTGATATTATTCTAAAACAGTGTTGTTTGAAATATATTATTAAATGTAGAGATGTTTTTTGGAATTAGTTTCATTGTACTTGAGGATTTGTTTAGAAAATACTCTGTACAATAATATATTTTTTTTAAGTCTGTTCAAAGGTATAGCTGAATGATGCTTCATATTTTTAGATAGTTGGTTGAAGATGCAGTACAAATGTGTATTTTGAAAGATGCTCATGTAAGGTGTAGTTTATTAGGCATCATTTTTTTTCTCTCTACAAAGGAATAGTTTAATGATGCTGCATAATTATAGATACTTTGGTAAAGATGCAGCACAACTGTGGTGTTTGAAAGATGATCATATAGGGTGTTATTAATTAAGCTTCTGATATTAGTTTGTCCAGAAGGTAAAGTTGACTAATGGCATAGATTTAAAGATAGAGTGGTGAAATAAGGTACTGTTAATTAGGTTTCTTTTTCTAGTCTAAGCAAAGGTATAGTTGAATGATACCACATAATTTTACATACAAAGCTGAAGATTTATAATAAAAGTGTGGTTTTAAAAATGATCATTTAAGGTGTTGTTATTTGCTCTTCTTTTTTAAGTCTGTTGAGAGGAATAGTTTAATGATGTCGCATATTTGTAGAATGAATGGTCAAGATGTAACTAAAAAATAAACCACCATATATTACCCTTTCTGGCATGTTGTACTTATCTACTTAACTAGATAGTATGTAAGGAGTTATCTATGTGTTCAGATACTATTTATACAGTTGCATGTATGCTTAGTGTACTCATGGAATGACCCAGGTACTAACACATGCAATGCTACAATCCTTTGAGGGCTACCTATACCGTTTAGTAATCTCCCTGTTACTACCTATGAACTCCTCCAATTACCCAGCCAGTCCCATGTCCTTATCCAATCACTCTGCCATACCCAAGCACTTATAAATTCAATATGCACTCTCCTTGCAGTACTCTAATCATCCAGTCAGTACCCAAGAACTCATGTAATTACCCAGGCACTAACACATGCAGTTTTACAATCCTTTGACTGCTACCTATGCAGTTTAGTAATGTCCCTGTTGCTACCTATGCACTCCTCCAATTACCCAGCAAGTCCCAGTTCCTTATCATATCACTCTGCCAGAAACCAAGCACTTCTAAAATCACCATGCACTGTCCTTGCAGCACTCTAAGTATCCAGTCACTATCCATGTAGTCATGCAATGACCCTGGCACTAACACTTGCAGTGCTACAGTCACATGTGTACTATCCATGCAGTCCACTAACCACCTACACACTACTGATTCATTCCTCCAATTTCCCAGGTAGTACCCATGCACTTCAGGAATCACATTGTCACGCCCTGTGCACTCCTCCAATCACACAGTCAGTCCCATGTCCTTATCCAATCACTCCGCCAAAACACAAGCAGTTATAAATTCACCATGCACTCTCCTTGCAGTACTCTAATCATCCAGTCAGTAACTATGTACTCATGCAATTACCCAGGCACTAACTTATGCACTTATACAATCCTTTGACTGCTATCCTATACAGTTTAGTAATCTCCCTGTTACTACCTATGCACTCCTCCAATTACGCAACCAGTCCCATGTCCTTATCCAATCACTCTGCCAAAACCCAAGCACTTATAAAATCACCAGGCACTGTCCTTGCAGCACTCTAAGTATCCAGTCACTATCCATGTAGTCGTGCAATGACCCAGACACTAACACATGCAGTGCTACAGTCACATGTGTACTATCCATGCAGTCCTCTAACCACCTACACACTACTGATTCACTCCTCCAATTACCCAGGGAGTACCCATGCACTCCAGGAATCACACTGTCACTTCCTGTGCACTCCTCCAATCACACAGACAGTCCCATGTCCTTATCCAATCACTCCACCAAAACACAAGCAGTTATAAATTCACCATGCACTCTCCTTGCAGTACTCTAATCATCTAGTCAGTACCCATGTACTCATGCAATCACCCAGGCACTAACTCATGCACTTTTACAATCCTTTGACTGCTACCTATACAGTTTAGTAATATCACTGTTACTACCTATGCACTCCTCCAGTTACCCAGTCAGTCCCATGTCCTTATCCAATTACTCTGCCAAAACCCAAGCACTTTTTATTTTTTTCTCATATGACCTCCGTAGCTATAGCACCCATTCGACCTATACCGCCTCTGGGGCATATTTACTTGGTGGTTCCACTCTCAGCTGCTGTTCTTTACAAGAAATACCCGTAACATACAACCTGAGCTGACCAGAGGTTTTAATCATTGGATCATTGTCCTATCTCTAGACAGAAGCAGAAGCCTCATTGTTAGATTTGGGGGTCTCTAGTTGGCGTAGGTAGGTACCTGTGAAAAATAGGGACCCTTGTGCCTAGTCAGGGTAAGGGGGTACACTCCTAAAATAACCCCTGCTCTCCCCCTTGGTAGCTTGGCACAAGCAGACAGGCTTATCTCAGAGGCAGTTTGTAAAGCATTTGTGAAGAAATACAGTAATCAAGTGACAATACTACAGATGGACACCACACAGGTTTTATATCAAAAATAATTATTCTTTATATAGATTTAACACAAGACCATAAACTACAAAAATCCACAAAACTGTTACTTTAAAATGGTAGTTTTAGATTAGTTCTCCTTTAGATCTTAAATGCGACACTTTGAGTCAATGTACCTTTAGATGCGACACGCAGGGCTTCTTCCTCGATGCAAGACTCTTCTCGTGATGCGGTGCAATGAGACAGCTACAGCGGCAACACACTTGTTCAGTGATGCGACGGCAGCGGCTGTGAAGGCGACATGCTTCTTCGGTGTTGCGAGACGCTTCACGTGATGCGGTGCAATGCGACAGCTACAGCGGCGACACCCTTGTTCAGTGATGTGACGGCAGCGGCTGCGACGGCGACACGCTTCTTCTCCGTGAGTCGCGCTTCCAGCTCCTTGCGATACGCAGTCCCTCAGAAGGCCCAAAACAGCAGCAGGCACTTCCAAAGAACTCTGGGGAGCTGGTGGTTGAAGTCTGTTGTCCCTGAGACTTCAGCCAAAGGCAAGCTCTTTTCCAAACCCTTGGAGATCCTTCACAAGTTGATCAAAAATACACACAAAGTTCCTTTCTCCTTTCTTTGGCAGGCAGGCAACCACTGCAGGCCAATCTCCAAGCAGCACTTCAGCTTCGGGATAGTCTCTCCTCAGTTTCTTATTGTTCCACTCCTCAGCAAAGGTTTCTTCTTGTTTCTCAAAATGATCTAAAGTTGTGGGGTCTGGGTCCCCTTTTTATACACAGTTTATTGTTGTTCTCTGAAGACAGAGAGGCCTTTGCCTAGTCCAAACCAGTTTGGGTCAGTCCTGGAGCACTTTGTTGACATGACTCCTTCTTTCCTTTCACAGTGCAGGGCAGAAACATCAGATGCACCACAGGAGGTGGAGCCAGCATTGTGGAGGGAAAGCACAACCCTATTCAGGTCCCAGGTGCAACTCCTCCCACCCATCTACATGGAGATCTCTCTATTCAGCTCAGTGCTGACTCACCCTGTCTCCGGGAATTCCCCAGCCCCCTGGAATTCCCCAGCCACTGTCACTCAAACTCCAGAGAAGGAATATACAACCTAGCAGAGGCAGGTTTGGATGGTTAGACAAGAAAATACCTACTTTCTAAAAGTGGTATTTTCAAACACAGAATGTTAGAACCAACTTCACTAAAAGATGTATTTTATCATTCTGAGTTCAGGCATACTAAACTCGATTTTCTACAATGATCCCTGAGTCAGTTAGGATTATAGGCTGTAATAATCAAACTGCCCATTCTGGCCTATGGGGAACAGATAGCCTTTCAATAGTGAAAAACGAAAATGGCTGTACTTCACTATTAGGACATGCCACACACACCAGGGAATGTCCTACCTTATACTTAAAATGCACACTGCCCTTGGGCATACCATAGGGGTGTCTGATATGAAGAAAAGGGAAGCTTTAGGGACTGGCAAGTGGGTGCACTTGCCCAGTCAGCATGGCAGTACCAGACTGCACACAGGCTCTGCAATGGCAAGCATTAGACACACTTTAACAGGCTGCTTCTGTGCGTGGCACAACAGGTTCTGCAAGCCCACTAGCAGCATTTGGTTTACAAGGCCTGGGAACACTCAGTGCACTGTACTAGGGTCTGACAAGTAAACCAAACCAGCCAGTCATGGAATCACTAATCCATACATCAATTTACAATAGGGAGAGCATATGCACTTTAGCACTGATCAGCAGTGGTAAAGTGCCCAGAGTCATAAAACAGCCAACAACAGGTCAGAAAAAATATAGGAGGCAGGCAAAAAGTTCAGGGGTGACCCTGCAAAAAAGGTCAAGTCCAACACTCATCATCCAAAAGATTCCAAAACAACCCCTTATCTGGCCTTTCTCTATAAGTGTTTACTCTTTGATCTAAAGTTCTAAAATATTTTACAGAGTTCCACCCAGTATTCCAAGTGGAGAATATTGTCTGACACCATAATTTACAGCTCTCCCTCCTGGCCAGCGTGTATCTGGTAAAACACCAATTTTTGTTGTGACCCTATCGGGTCCAATACTCCCCCAAAACAGGAACAATGCCAAATATTATAAGTAATGAGCTTGCCTCCACAACGGTACCCAGGGCCCTGGAGATAGTCTTACCCACACTTGTCCAATATTCTTGCAGCTTAGGGTAAGAAGCAAATCTCAAACAACTGGCTTCTCCACCACCCTTTATCCTGGATACTTTAAGTGGGGACCAGTAGATCCTATGAAGTGTAAAGAAATGGTTTCTTCTGAGTGCCCCAGATTTAATCAGGGGGTAAAGAGTATATAGAGATACTTGCCATAAGGTTTCCAGCTCCTCACTAGACAAGTATTTCTCCAAGACTCAAAATAGTTGTTCCATCTTTCTGTCTGTTGCTGCCAAGAGGTGATTGTACAATTGTGTCACTTCTTTCTTCCTAGAGACTAAGTCTCATAGTTCATTTTCTATGCTATTATCTCCCATAAGTGGCCAACGTTGACTTTTGCACCAGGAAGAAAGCTGATAGAACTTAAACTGTGACAGGGATCCGTTGGTAAAATGACTCAAATATTCCCAGGAATTACATTTATCGCCCACTACAAGATCCCTCCAATATACAACTCCTGCCTCTTTGAATGGATGAGCAAAAGTATCTAAAAGGCACTCCGGTGTACCGGGAGAATCCCAAACTGGAGCCCAGTCACTATAATAAGAAAGTCCTAAACAGTCTCGGCAGTCCGACCACAGCCTAGCCGCTATACGCAGAGGGGCAGATTTATGAGCCCCTTGCGCCACTTTTGCGTCACTTTTAACATGGGAAAAGTGACGCAAAAGTGGCGCAAGGGGCTCATAAATCTGCCCCAGAGTCTTTAAACAGATTTTTTTTTAGATTTAGGAGAGCCAAATTCATACATGAAACCTAACTCCCCTACCCGTACTAGTATAGCTTTGAACATGTGGCCTATCAGTGAGTCATCTGGGAAAAGCAATAACATCCTGCAGTTCTTTAATTGGTAGGCCCAACAGTACAGCTGAAGGTCTGGTGAGCCCATCCCCCCTCGCTGAAATTTACGTCTAAGTTTGTTCCAGGATAGCCGAATCGCTTTGCTTGCCCAAATAAAGGAAGATATCTTGCCCTGAATTGTGAGGATATCGGCTTTTGCAAATTCTAAGGGGACATTATTAAAAAGATAGGTGTATTTTCGAAGGACGCACATCTTAATCAGATTAACCCGCTCATAGAGTGAGAGGGGGATGTTCTGCCATCTTTTTAATAGGGCATCGACCTCCTTTGAAACTCTATCTAAGTTAGTTTTAGGAATTTGGGCGGGGTCCTGAGTTATTATAACTCCTAAGTATCTAAGTTGTTTGGCAAAATTCCCCTCCGTATTGGGGATGTTCCAGGCCATAACCTCAGTTTTCTCATTATTAAGCTCATAGCCCAATAAGCTGCCAAAAGTTTGGGCTTTGGCTATAAGCTTTAGAAGTGTGGTACTAAGATTAGATGATAATAAGATCAAATCGTCCACATACAATGTTAACTTCTGTACAAACTCGTTTACTTGGAAGGGGACGATCTTCTGATTTAATCTTATACTCTGGGCTAACGGTTCTATGTACAGATCAAACAAAATGGGTGAGAGCAGGCAGCCCTGTCTAGTACCGTGCCCTATCTTAACTACTGGGGAAAGGTTGCCATTAACTAGAATCTGTGCCCGGGGGGACTTATATATTTTTTTCAGTACTTCCCTGAATCTGTCTGTGAAACCAAAGATCTTCAGGACCAAGAAGTGCCAGTTCACCCAGTCAAAGGCCTTGGCTGCATCAACAGTCATGATTGAGAGAGGGAGATCTTATGATGAAGCCAAGTCAACCGACCCTATTAAGGTGTGTACTAGATCAGACATCTGTCGTCCTGGTAAAAAACTTTTTTGGTCCGCATGTATTATTGACCCTGCAATCTACTCAGCCGGTTATTCAAGATCCCGGCAAAGACCTTATAGCCGGCATTTAGTAAAGAAATCGGCCTGTATGACTGGCACTGAGTTGGGTCCTTCCCTGACTTTAAAATCAATGCGATAACTGAATCGCTCCAAGAGTCAGGCAGGGGAGATGTACCATCTAAAATACCATTGTTTAATTCCAGCCAGACCGGAATAACTTCCTCTCTCAAAATCGCATAAACCTCCATCGGGATAGCATCAGGGCCTGCAGCTTTCCCTTTCTTCGCTGCCTCTAAGATTGTTAATATCTCAAGCCCTGTTATTACTGATGTGAGGATTTGCCGGCGCACCTCAGATGCTATAGGGAGTTGTTTCTTTTTAAGCCACTCATCAATGTATTCCTCTGTCACCTGAAGATCTTCTTGGTAGAGTTCCTGAAAGAATTGTACAAAGGCTTGTTCTATACTACGTTTATCCTCTACAACCTGAGTACCGACTTTAATTTTAGTGATATAGTTATTAGATCTGTCGACCCTGCTCTTCATTGCTAAGAGTTTACCACACTTTTCCCCCTGTTCAAAGTCACTCATTTTGCTTGCCTCCCATTTTTGGAGTAGGATTTCCTCAGACCTAATTCTGAACTTAAGCTACAGTTCTTCAACTCTCTTAATTAGGTTATTACTGTCTGTTCCAAGAGAAGCGCTCACCTTCAAATCTGTCTCTGCCCCTGCTATCTGTGCTTCTAGGTCAGCTAGTTCTTTCCTCTCGGCCCTGTCCCAGCCCATGACCGCTCCCTTTAGTAAGCCTCTCAGCCAAGCCTTAAAGGTATCCCAGACCACATGTATGTTGGCAGACCCCAAATTCTCCTGAAAGAAGCAAGCAGTTTCTGACTTCAGGAGAGCAGGAGTTTAGGATTGCAAGAGAAATCTTCTATTTAAAATCCACCTCCTCATGGGTAAATCTGGGGGGAGTTCTAGTTTCAGGAGTATAGCACCATGGTCGGATATGTGTATGGGTAGATATTCTATTGAGCTAACTTTATCAAGATCAGGGTGCTCCATAAACATATATAGACTATTCTGGAGTAACAAGCGTTCTTCTTACTATAAAAGGAGTATTCCCTCCTCTCTCCCATTTTTTTTCGCCATATATCAAAAATATTGAAGTTCTTCAGTATGGTCTGAAGATGGGCTTTAACACATGGGGCCGCTACCTGCGTTCTAAATATTTATTTAGAAGCACGTTAAAATCACCACCCAGAATCAGAGACGAATCATAGTCTGCTAATGCAAGACAAAGGTTATTCAGTGGAGTAATGTCATCCTCATTAGGTCCATGATAGCTAACTAATGTATATTTTATCTCCTGACATTTGATTACTGCTATAACCCAGCGCCCTCTATCGTCAACCTGAGACTTAATTAGTTCTACTCCTGAATTTGTTTTGATTATCACTGCGACCCTTTTCGAGGAACATTGCTGATCTGTAGCTATAATCTTATCCACCCACCTTAATTTTCCAAATAATATCTCACATTCTGATCGTAAGAGATGGGTCTCCTGAATCATAAACATTTTAGCTGAGCTATTTTTTAAGTACTGGAGAATCAAGCGCTGTCTTCCTTTCACCCTCAATCCATTTACATTCCAGCATAACAGGTCGAGGTGGTGCTTTCCTCCCCAAATAAACCTATCCCCCATCACTATCTTGTCTCCACCCACTACTATAGCTGCTATAACTACTAGAGGCTATTATATCACATGAGGTCGTTGTTGCACATTTTGTTTTTATTTTTTCCAAATGCTCCCCACCAACAAACGTGAATATCATTACAACCCCCCAGAACCCCCAGAACCCCAAGAACCCCCTGACCCCCTGCGGGAACCCTCCCTGATTACCCATTGGCAATAAACTATTGCCTATTCAGGTAGGGGCCCTCCAGCCTCCAAATTTAAAAAAAAGTAATGTCAAATACTAATTAATGCCAACAGAACCCCCCTAAGCTAAAAGCTATATAATAAGTTGGTTTAAATTAGCCAGCTTTGGTCTGTGCCAGGAAATTATCCACTTCCTCTGGAAATCTAAAGTTGTACATCTTATTGGCCCAAACAAGTTTATAAAAAAACTGCAGGGAATCGCAACTGCTCTTGGGCTCCCTGGTCTCTCAATGCGTCCATTCTCTTGCCCAGTTCCCATCTTCTATCTTCTGTGACCCTGGAAATATCGGACCGAATTCTAAAGGAGACGTCCTGAACCTGAATGGATTTAAGTTTAATGGCCACCCCCAATAGTTGTTCCTTTAGCAGATAAGATTGAATATAAATTAATACTTTCCTGGGCTTTTTCCGGGCAGGATTCAGCTTGAAGGGATCCCTATGAATTCTCTGGATTTCAGTTTCCCAGCTATTAGCTGTTGCGATCTGGGGGAAGGTTTTAATTGAAACATCTATGACATAGGTATTTAGGTCTTCCACTTCCATACCTTCTTTTAGGTCTAGAACCCTAATATTATTTCTCCTTGTAGTGTTTTCAAGCCTCTTCAGCCTCTCTGTTAAATCCCGCTCTTTTTCCTTCAGCCTGCACACTTCGTTAGAGTTTTCTTTAACCTCTAGACCCAAATAATCTACTTTGCATTCGAGAGTCTCCATCCGATGCGTCAACGCTGATAGGTTTTCCTCTAAGCTAGTGCAAGTGCCTTGGATCTTCTTTTGATTAGATTCGGAAGTAGAAAAATGAGCCCCGATCTCCACAGATAACTGCCTTAGAGAGTCCGGGCTTTGTGCAACTGAAGCCAGGGGTGTGTCGCCTGGCTCATCTGATTAGTTTTGACTGGTGCCCTCTACCGTAGATGCCATAGAGGACTAGCTTAGTGAGGTAAATCGATCAGAACTAGGAATTGCAGCCAGTAGCTCCTGATTCTTGGCTGACATTGGCTTTGTCGCCGGCTGAGTTACAGATTTCCCAGAGACCTGAGTGTTAGCCATAAAGTATGACCTAAGAGAAGGAGTCACATTAGCTAAATTCTGTTTTTTTTCCTTCCTATTCTTCACAGGAGTATATTTCCCTGGCTTCCCTGTTTTATTGCACGCCTTCCTTTGCTTAAGGCTTGCTACTGTCGCTACTGGGGTGACTGAAACTTGGCGGGCTTGCTCATGTTGGTCTGCAAAGGAGCCCCCACCTAAAGGAGTGTGTGATCTCAATTTATATCTCTTACCTAGAGACACCTCTGGATTATTTAATTTGGCCAAGCCTCCCTCAATAAGCTGAACACCTCTATCTTCAGGCTGGCCAGATTGCTGTGTCACTAGCTCCATAGGACTGAGGGCGGTTTCATTCCCCGTCCCTTTTATCTTAATTAGTTCTTCAGAGTAGGGGACATGGCGTTGAACCAACTGCTCTGTTCCTTGAATATCTCTGAACTCATCGACTAGATCTGACTGTGAATGATTTCCAATAATAGCGATAGAGTCTACACCATGAGCGCTCCCCCTGCTTTGTCTCAAAATAGGGGCCAAGCAGGGACTGGTCGACCAGTCACAGTAAGACCAGGCACGACTGTGATCAGCAAGTGCACCTGCCTCCCTAAGAAGTGGGAAATGTAGGTCGCTGTGCATTCAGGACCAAGGGAACAGAGAAAAAGTAGAAAGTAACTATGAGGAATAGTAAACAGTTGCCCAACCCCCCCTGTCTCCTACCACATCTTTCAGAGGAGAGCCCGGCTCCAGCGCTGCGACTCCTCCTCAGCCCCTCTCCCTCCCTCCCGACTCCTCTTGCTCGCCGCACAAACCCGAAGCCAATGACAGAGGTAAGCAGCCATCCACAATGCCACGGACAATGCCACGGCTGCTCCTCCCCACCTCCGTGATCACCCAGAGCAGCTGCGAGGGAGCAGGGGTGAGTCAGCCACCACACCGGCGAGAACCGGCGAGAACCCTCCCACACACACCAAGCTCTTCCGGGTTCAGAAACGCCGAGCCATCCCACCGCCGACCTCCCGGAACACAGCAAGCAACAACAGTGGGCAGACACTGCAATGAGGTATGTGAGCAAAAAAAATGAAAAAGAAGGTTTCAGGGGGTTACGTGGCAAACTTTTAAGCACCAACACCTCATAACGCTCTCATATTGGGCGCCTGGAGGATGAGTGACCCGCGACCTGCTGCCTAGCTGGCCATCATGTTACCCTCTGACTCACCCAAGCACTTAGAAAATTACCATGCACTCTCCTTGCAGCACTCGAAGTATCCAGTCACTCTCCATGTACTCATGCAATGACCCAGGCACTAACACATGCAATGCTATTCCTGCAGTCCTCTAACCACCTACACACTACTGATTCACTCCTCCAATTACCCAGGCAGTACCCATGCAGTCCAGCAATCACACTGTCACTCCATGTGCACTCCTCCAATCACCCAGACAGTCCCATGTCCTTATCCAATCACACCGCCAAAACACAACCAGTTATAAATTTACCATGCACTCTCCTCGCAGTACTCTAATCATCCAGTCAGTACCCATGTACTCATGCAATTACCCAGGAACTAACTCATGCACTTCTACAATCCCTTGAGTTCTACCTATACAGCTTAGTAATCTCCCTGTTACTACCTATGCACTCCTCCGATTACCCAGCCAGTCCCATGTCTTTATACAATCACTCTGATAAAACCAAATCACTTATAAATTCACCATGCACTCTCATTGCAGTACTCTAGTTTTCCATTCAGTACCCATGTACTCATGCAATGACCCAGACACTAACTTGTGCACTTCTACAATCCTTTGACAGCTAACTATACAATTTAGTAATCTCCCTGTTACTACCTATGCACTACTCTAATCATCCAGTCAGTACCCATGTACTCATGCAATTACCCAGGAACTAACTCATGCACTTCTACAATCCCTTGAGTTCTACCTATACAGCTTAGTAATCTCCCTGTTACTACCTATGCACTCCTCCAATTACCCTGCCAGTCCCACGTCTTTATACAATCACTCTGATAAAACCAAAGCACTTTTAAATTCACCATGCACTCTCCTTGCAGTACTCTAATTATCCATTCAGTACCCATGTACTCATGCAATGACCCAGACACTAACTTGCGCACTTCTACAATCCTTTGACTGCTACCTATATAGTTTAGTAATGTCACTGTTACTACCCAATGCACTCCTTCAATTACCCAGCCAATCCCATGTCCTTATCCAACCACTCTGCCAAAACTCAAGCACTTATAAAATCACCAGGCACTCTCATTGCAGCGCTCTAAGTATCAAGTCACTATCAATGTATTCATGCAATGACCCAGGCACTAACATATGCACTGCTACAATCACATGTGCACTATCCATGCAGTCCTCTAAAGACCTACACACTATTACTTCACTCCTCCAATTACCCAGGTAGTACCCATGTCCTTATCCAATCACGCCACCAAAACACAACCAGTTATAAATTCACCATGCACTCTCCTTGCAGTACTCTAATCATCCAGTCAGTAACCATGTACTCATGCAATTACCCAGGCACTAACTCATGCATTTGCACAATCCCTTGAATACTACCTATACAGTTTAGTAATCTCCTTGTTACTCCCTATGCACTCTTCCAATTACCCAGCCAGTCCCATGTCTTAATACAATCCTTCTGCTAAAACCCAAGCTCTTATAAATTCACCATACACTCTCCTTGCGGTTCTCTAATTATGAATTCAGTACCCATGTACTCATGCAATTACCCAGACACTAACTTGTGCACTTCTACAATCCTTTGACTGCTACCTATACAGTTTAGTAATCTCCCTGTTACTACCTATGCACTCCTCCAATTACCCAGCCAGCCCCATGTCCTTATCCAATCACTCTGCCAAAACTCAAGCACTTATAAAATCACCAGGCACACAAATTGCTGCACTCTAAGTATCAAGTCACTATCAATGTATTCATGCAATGACCCAGGTACTAACATATGCACTGCTACAATCACATGTGCACTATCCATGCAGTCCTCTAAAGACCTACACACTATTACTTCACTCCTTCAATTACCCATGTAGTAACCATGCAGTCCAGGAATCACACTGTCACTCCCTGTGCACTCCTCCAATCACCCAGACAGTCCTATGTCCTTATCTAATTATTCCACCAAAACCCAAGCACTTCTAAATTCACCATGCCCTCTCCTTGCAGTACTCTAATCATCCAGTCAGTACCCATGTACTCATGCAATTACCCAGGCACTAACTCATGAACTTCTACAATCCTTTGAGTGCTACCTCTACAGTTTAGTAATCTCCCTGTTACTACCTATGCACTCCTGAAATTACCCCGCCAGTCCCATGTCTTTATCCAAGCACTCCGCTAAAACCAAAGCACTTATAAATTCACCATGCACTCTCCGTGCAGTCCTTTAATTATCCAGTCAGCACCCATGTACTTATGCAATTACGTAGACACTAACTCATGCACTTTTACAATCCTTTGACTGCTATCTATACAGTTTAGTGTTCTCCCTATTACTACCTATGCACTCCTCCAATGATCCAGCCAGTCCCATGTCCTTATCCAATCACTCAGCCAAAACCCAAGCACTTAAAAAATCACCATGCACTCTCCTTGCAGCATTCTAAGTATCCAGTCACTATCCATGAAGTCATGCAATGACCCAGGCACTAACATATGCAGTGCTACAATCACATGTGCACTATCCATGCAGTCCTCTAAACACCTACACACTATTACTTCACTCCTCCAATTACCCAGTAGTACCCATGTTTTCCAGCAATCACACTCTCACTCCCGTGCACTCCTCCAACGACCAAGCCAGTACCATGTACTAATCCATGGGTGTATTCTCAAGAGTAGGCTTTCCTAAGGAGGTAGTATCTGACAGAGTAGCAAACTTTATGTCAAGTTACTTAACTGCTATGTTGAAGGAGTGTGGAGTGAATTACAAATTCCCACACCCTATCACCCACAATGCAATGGTTTAGATGAAAGATTCAACAAAACCTTAAAGGGCATGATCAAAGGTCTCCCAGAGAAGCTTAGGCAGAGATGGGACATCCTTTTGCCCTGCCTTATGTTTGCCTACAGGGAGGTGCCACAAAAGGGGGTTGGATACAGCCCTTTTGTACTTTCGTTTGGCCATCCTGTTAGGGGTCCTTTGTGTCTGGTGAGGGAGGGATGGGCATTACCTCTCAAACCCCCTAAACAGGACATAGTGGACTATGTACTTGGTCGCCGCTCCAGGATGGCTTAGTATATGAAAAAGGCAACCAAAAACCTTGAGGCTAGCCAGGAATTACAAAAGGCATGGCATGACCAAAAGGCTGTACTGACTGTTTACCAGCCAGGACAGAAAGTGTGGGTGTCGAAGCCTGTGGCCCCAGCAACCCTCCAGGACAAATGGAGTGGCCCCCATACAATTGTTGAACAGAAAGTGGAGGTCACCTACTTGGTAGACCTTGGAACCCCTAGGAGTCCCCACAGGGTACTTCAACAGACTTAAACCATATGTTGAAAGGGCAGACATGGGCTTGCTCATGTCTACTGATGAAGGACAGGAGGAAGAGAGTGACCCACTCCCTGACCTGCTTTCTCAGAACCCTGATGATTGGTCAGTTGATGGTGTAGCCTTGGCAGGCAGCCTCGCTGTCCAGCTGCAAACTGACTGCAGAAAACCTCTCAGTCAGTACAGACATATGTTTTCTCTAACTCCAAGTCAGACTATCTGGTGCACTCATGAAGTGGACACTGGGGACAGTCTGCCTGTGAAGAATATGATCTACAGGCAACCTGACCATGTCAGGGACTGTATAAGGACAGAAGTCCAAAAGATGTTGGATTTGGGAGTTATTGAACCCTCAGATATCTCTTGGGTTAGTCCAGTAGTCCTCATACCTAAAGCACACACCAAAGATGGCATGAGAGAGATGAGGTTTTGTGTGGATTACAGGGGTCTCCATGCAGTCACTAGGACTGATGCCCATCCCATCCCCAGGGCAGATGAATTAATAGGTACTTTGGCCTCAGCCAAGTTTCTCAGCACATTTCACCTGACAGCTGGCTACTGGCAGATCAGACTAGCTGATGATGCAAAGCCAAAGACAGCATTTTCTACCCCTGGTGGGCACTATCCATTTGTGGTAATGCCCTTTGGTTTGAAGAAGGCACCTGCCACTTTCCAATGGTTGGTGAATCAAGTCCTTACAGGCCTGGAAGACTATAGTGCAGCATATCTAGATTATATTGCTGTCTTAAGCTCCACCTGGGAGGATCACCTGGTCCACCTAAGGAATGTTTTGGAGGCCCTACAAAAAGCAGGACTAACTATCAAGGCTACTAAGTGCCAGATAGGGCAGAGTCAGGTTGTGTACCTGGGCCACCTTGTAGGTGGAGGCCAGGTTCAACCATTGCAGTGCAAAATTCAGACCATAATGGGTTGCTCCCACTACCCAGACTCAGGTGAGAGCCTTCTTAGGCCTGACTGGGTATTACAGAAGATGTGTAAAAGGTTATGGATCCATTGTGACCCCATTGAATGACCTTACTTCCAAGAAAATGCCCAGAAAGGTTCAGTGGATCGTTAGCTGTCAAAAGGCATTTGATGACCTGAAGCAGACCATGTGCACTGCTCCCATTCTGCAAAGTCATGATTACTCCAATAAGTTCATTGCCCAAACAGATGCAGCTGAGTTGGGGGTAGGGGCTGTACTGTCACAGTTGAATGATGAAGGTCAGGATCAACCAGTAGCTTTCATTAGCAGAAGGTTGACCCCCACAGAGAAACGTTGGTCAGCCATTGAGAGGGAGGCCTTTGCTGTGGTTTGGGCTCTGAAGAAGTTGAGGCCATACTTGTTTGGTACTCACTTCATTGTTCAGACAGACCATAAGCCCCTCTTATGGCTAAAACAGATGAAGGGTGAAAACCCCAAACTTCTCAGGTGGTCCATTTCCCTACAGGGGATGGACTATACAGTGGAACATAGACCTGGGAGTAACCATGCCAATGCAGATGGACTCTCCAGATATTTCCACTTAGAAGATGAAGACTCAACTGGTCAAGGTTAGTTTGATGTCCCTGTGTTGGGGGGGGGGGGGGTTGTGTAGGAGAGTAGGATCTGCTTCACATGTTTACCCCCACTTTTTGCTGGTGTTTCATTGTTTTTTTACTTTAGTCTCGCTGGGACCCTGCTATTCAGGGCCCCAGCCTCACTGCTTCCTCTCTAAATTGATTGCATGTACTTTAGGTACACTCCAGATTGGATTCTGGGGTACACTTGTGAGTCCCTAGTATATGGTATACTGTGTACCCAGGGCATAGGTACCCCAGATGCCTACCAGGGGCTGAAGCATGTGCTATACCACCCCTGGAAAGCCATGCAAAATGACACCACAGGTCTGCTACTGCAGCCTGGTTAAGGTGGTGCATGCACACCTTACTGAGGTATAGGTTCACTATACCTCACCTATCACTACACATAGTAACCTATCAGTCACCCCTATGGCAGGCCTTATCAATCCTGAAGGCAGGGTGCTTGGTTATATGTCAGAGAGTGCTAAGGCATGAGCTGAGCCCCTCTGCAGCCTTCGGAATCTCTACTCTGGGGTTGTTAGTGGTGCAGCCTGACCATATACTCTTGAGTGCATTATATCTAAAACGGTTAATGCTAACTTTGGACTGGCTGCACGGAAACAAGTCGTGTTTGGTGTCAAACACCTTGGAATCATACCCCCCACATCAGTTCTTGATGTGAGGATAGGATCCCACCATTCTAGAGGGAGAGACATGACAGTACTGGTATACCCGGTAGAAATCAAATAGAACCCTTGCATCACAAAATGGATGCTGCAGCCACAGACACGGGTCTGGCCTGTTGCTGCTGACCGAAACTCCGGCAGGGTAGGCCTGGACAATAGGTTTCCTGTCACAGGGAAGTGTTACCACATGCCAGACATGCTTATGTGTATTGGGGCTGGGTGGGAGCACTCTCTGAGTGCTTTGAAGTCCTGCACTGGGGGCACATTTGGTGTCCCTGTGTATAGTCCAGCTCAAACTGGTTCAGGGGCTTCCAGCCCCAGCTCTGGCGTGAAACTGGACAAAGGAAATGGGTGTAGCCACCCCTCTTTCCAAACCCTCCCATAGGTGGGTCCCCAGAGCTAGTCCAACCCCTTTTTTAGTTATAAGTAAGGAACCTCTGTAACCAGAACTTTAGATATCCCTGGACAAAACTCTGAAGCTGAATCCTGGAACTTTGATGCTCTACTGAAGACTAGAGGACTGAAGAAATCTCCCTTGGGGTAAAGGAGTGACTCCCCTGCTTGGCAGGCACCAATGAAACATTTTGCCGGTCTGCATTTCTGAAGCTGCCGCCAGACTCCTAAGTATTTGCAGCCCAGGAAGAGGATTTCCAGACATCACAGAGGCAGACCCGAGTCTCCAGCAAAGCTGAGACCCAAAGCCCTTGTGAGTAGCGTGGAACCGGAATTCCTGGTCACCGTGCACTTTTGCAAGTGCATTGACTGCTTGACGTCTTTTGAAGTCGTGCTTGGGCTGACTTGTAGCCCCCACCTCGAGCACAGAATTCACTGAAGATTGTCGGCCTAGTCACCCCGAGTGACCCATTTGCCGACATTTTGTGTTTCATCTTGAGGTCCCTTCGCGAATCTTGGTCCATCAACTGGTGGGTCCCTGAGGTGGTAACTTTGAATTTCCTTGGGCTTCCCTGGTTGCTCCAGACGTGCCCTGACTTTCTAGCAAGTGGTGAGTCCCTCAGACCTTGCTGGTCTGCACCGAAGCATCTTTCTGCGTCGGTTGCTGTTGCCAAGGCTTGTTGCGTACAATCTGGGCACCGACACTGCAGCATTCGACATCCTTTGTGGGACAGCTCGAATCCAGCTCCTGGTCATCCTTGATGCCTCCTGGTCCTCGTGGCTGAAGAGTCAGACTTTACCTCTTTCACTTGAAATCACCCGACATCGGTGGGTATCCGTCTATCGTCTTCCTGGTCACTGGCTAGTGACACAGACTCTGTCCGCTCTGCTTTCAGGTTCTTCTCAACTTCAATCTAGGCTTGGATCTCTTCGGACACTTCGCACCTTCCCAGCAGCAGCACTTCTTTGCCAGCTCCGATTGAAAACGACGACGCGACCCGACACCATTTGACACCCATGCACCTGGCTTCCCTGAGTGATGTAACATGAGTACTCCGGTGCTCCCAGGGTTGTTGAACCTAGAACTTCCTAAGTCCCAAGGGGTGTGGTCCTGACTCATTTCTAAGTGTCCCTAATATTTAATAATGTAACCGCGACTTTCCCAGTAGAAGCTGACGGGAGCTTGCGGCTGTGTTCACACACTGCACATGACCCCCGTGGGCCCCCTGTGTCACTACCTTGGGTGGTTCTTTGGGGTCCTAGCGATTCTACAGGCTCTAGGCCTTGTGTCTAGTTAAGTCGTGGTTCTTATACCTCTATTTTAGTATATGGTTTGGCTCGCCCCTAGGGCCTGATGTGTATTTGTGCCATTTTACCGTCATTTTTGAAGTGTAACTTATGTGATTTGACCTCTAGTCTCATAAAGAGTCTAGGAGGGTGTGTTTAGTAATAAATACATTTATTTTATATATATACCTGGTGTGGTTGTCTTTCATTTAGGCACTCAAGAGATTATAGACTGGTAAAACAAGCTGCTTTACATTCCTTCAAGACTTAGCCTGAAGGCTGCTCTCCATAGCTACCACTAGGAAAGTTTTCAATAAGGGGTTGTTTGGACTGGTACAGGGTGCCCACTATAACTAGTGTACAGCATATACTAGGCCACCTTCTCACAGCCAGATCGCCAGTTCTTATGGCCCGCCGCAGAGCCAAGTCCGGCGGGGGTCACCCAGCCCGAGCAGAGGCCGGCAAGCAGTGAAGTCCATAGGGAGGCGAAGGATGAGGGTCCCAGGCCACGCCGGGCGGTGCATGCAGCAACAGAGGCCCAAGGCGCAGGAGCGTGGCAGCACACCAACAGGAGGCAGCAGTGCAGACCCGGCCCCAGCAGCCAATAACCAGGAGGGGCACCCGGGAGTCCATGCCAATGAGGGCTCAGAGCAGCAGGGAGTCGTGGGAGGTGCGCCGCCCGCCTCGCAGGGCCCAGGGCTTACAGGCCAAGGCCGCGGGCGCAAGGAGTGGGAGAAGGCACGCGCGCAGAGTGCAGGCCCGAGCCTAGTGGTACGACACGCACCCCCCCTCCCTGCCACAAGGCACCCCCACGAAAAGCAACTCACCGGGTCCAGAGGGACAGGATGACAGGGCTGGTCTGGGTAGACGATTCAGCCCACAGGAGAACTCCTCGGGCAAGACGGTAGGATGGTAGCGACACCACATCCCTGGCCAAGCACCAGCTGCACGCCAGCAGGTAGGCCCAGACAGTGCGCCAGGGCTCAACAACAGATCTCGGCATGCCGGCACTAACGTGGGCCCAGGAAAGCAGCAATCGATACCGCAGAGTAAGGTAAGTCTGTAGAACAAGGTGCTGGGTGACGGCACCGAGACTGTCCACAGGATTCTGACCGGATTATCGGCTTGACCGACAGAATCCACTTATAGTGCGGCCATCTTGCAGCCAGCTCAGCCACGCCGCGCGTGAGTTATAGTTGGCTCAACTAACTATAACAGCCAAATTTCTCTGGTTTTGTAAAATGTCAAACTAACTATAACGTCCCTGAAACCTGTGGTTTTTTCAGTGAATTTCTAAGGTATTTTAAAAGCTAATTCCTAAATATAACGTCCCTGAAAACTCTGTTTTTTTCAGTGAATTTCTAAGGTTTTTTAAATGTTAATTTCTAAATATTCCTACATAGGTAGGACATATGCAGAAAGAGAAAGAAAGGCACAGAAAGAAGCAAGAGAAGAGTAGAAAGAGGCAACAAAAGTCCAGAAAGATGAAGAAGGGTACAAAAAGAAGCAAGAGAAGTGCAGAAAGAAGCAACATAGGTGCAGAAAGAGGCCTACTTTGACTGTACCTTTCCACAGACTTATACAAAGTAGCCTAATCACTAATTGATCTCCCAAGAAATCTTTAACCTCAGTTTTCTCTTGAAGGTTCACTATTCATCGATTGTTGAATGTTAGGCCTACCAAATGTAAAACAGCAATCCTAACCATATCACTGTTGTAAGTCTGAACAAGTTTGTGAAGATATGCAGACGTGTGTCTCTGCTTTTACCTGGTGACATGTTACATAAAAATAAACATATAAAAACTTGAATATCCATGTTTCGAACAGCAGGCTCTGTAAACTTGTGTACAAGAACGTGCATGCATTTCTTTCTGCTCCTAATTCAGGGCACATGCATATTCAATAGTACATTTGAGGGGATCGATAACACCTATATGCATAACACATGTCTGCCTGTGCAAACGAATGACAGAGCAGAGCTAACTAGATTTGACCACCTATAAGAGAAGTGTAGGAGAGTAGGATCTGCTTCACATGAGTACCCCCACTTTTTGCTGGTGTTTCACTGTTTTTCGACCTTAGTCTGGCTGTAGAGAGGACCCCAGACTAGCTGCTCCTCTCTAAAATGGATTCCATGTACATTAGGTACATCTCTCATTGGATTCTGGAGTGCCTTGTAAGTCCCTAGTATATGGTATACTTTGTACCCAGGGCATAGGTACCTAAGAGGCCTACCAGGGGCTGCAGCATATATTAAGCCACCCCTGGGAAGCACTCCAAAATGACACCACAGGTCTGATACTGCAGCCTGGGTAAGATGGTGCATGCACCCTTTACTGTGGTATAGGCTACCTATATCACTACCATTGCATACACATTTAAAACCTAAGAGTCACTCCTATGGCAGGCATTAACAATCCTGAAGGCAGAGTGCTTGTTTTTTATGTGAGGGTGCCCCTGCATGAGCAGAGCCCCTCTGCAGCATTCAGAGTACCTCCTTTGATGCTGTTTGTGGTGCAGCCTGACCATATACTCTTAAGTGCATTATAACCTCGCGGTAAATGCTAACTTTGGACTGGCTGCACGGAAACATGTCATGTTTGGTGTCAAACACTTTGGAATACTACCCCCCCCTGCCAGTTCTGGCGGGGGGGGTAGCATTCCACCCTTCTAAAGGGAGAGACATGTACACAGGGTTTGCTGGGACTGGTACAAGGTGCCCACTTTAATTAGTGGACAGAATATACCAGGCCAAATTCACAAAAGAAGCAAATCGCTTTTCAAGCTACCATCTTCAGATCCATAACACATGTGAGAATACATGTACAATTAGACATATACCTCAGTCAAGAGAGCACGCAGACCTTTAAACTTAACAACTTGCACTTCCCATTTCAATATAGGAACAGGCGAGAGAAGTACAGAAAGAAGTAAGAGTAGTGTTGAAAAAAACAAGAGTGATGCAGAAAGAGTAAGAAATGTGCAGAAAGAGGCAAGACAAGTGCACAAAGATGTAATAGAGGTGCAGAATGAGGCAAGAGAACTGCGGAAAGAGGCAATAAAGTTGCACAAACAGGCAAACAAGGTGCAGCAAGATGGAAAACAGGTGCAGACAAGTTCAAAAATGGGGAACAGGGGTGCAGAAAGAAGCAAGAGGAGTGTAGAAATAACCAACAGGGGTGCAGAAGCAGGCAAAAGGAGTGCAGAAAAGTCAAGAGAAGCATAGAAAGAGGATATGGAGGTACAGAAACAGGCAAGATAGGTACAGAAAGAGGAAACAGGAGTGCAGCAAGAGGTAAGACAGGTTCAGAAAAAGCAAAGAGAGTTATAGAAAGAGGTAGGAGGGGTGCAGAAAGAAGCAACAGAGGCACAGAAAGAATCATGAGAATCAAGAGAAGTGATGAAAGAGACAAGAGAGTTGCAGAAACAGGCAAATGAAGTGCAGAAAGAGGCAAGAGAAGTGCTGAAAGAAGTAACAGAGGTGCAGAAAGAAGCAAGAGAAGTGATAAAACAGACAAGAGAGTTGCAGAAAGAAATAAGAAAGGTGCAAAAAAAAGGAAGAGAAGTGCAGAAAGAGGCAAGACAGGTGCAGAAAGAGGCAGGAGATGTGCAGAAAGATGAAGAGACATGCAGAAAGAGGGAAGAGAAGTGCAGAAAGAGGGAATAGACATACAGAAATAGGAAAGAGGGGTACAGAAAGAGGCAAGAGAGGTGCAGAAAGAAGCAACAGAGGTGCAGAAAGAGGCAAGAGAAGTGCAGAAAAAACAACAGTGGTGCAGAAAGAGGCAAGAGAACTGCAGAAAGAGACCAGAGAGGTGTAGAAAGAGGGAAGAGGGTAGCAGAAAGAGAGAAGAGCAGTGGCGAAAGATACAAGGGGGTGCAGAAAGAAGCAAGAGAGGTACATAAAGAGACAAGTGAGGTGCAGACAGAGGCAAGCAGGATGCAGAAGGTGAGAATAGAAGTGCAGAAAGAATGAAGAGAGGTGTAGAAAGAGGGAAGGGGGTAGCGAAAGAGATAGGAGGGGTGCAGAAAAAGCAAGAGAGGTGTAGAAAGTGGCAAGGGGAGTGCAGAAAGAGGGAAGAGAAGTACAAAAGAAAGCAACAGAGGTGAAGAAAGAGGCAAGAGAGGTATAGAACGAGGGAAGAGGGGTGCAGAAAGAAGCAAGAGGGATGCAGAAAAAAGCAAGAGTTATAGAAAGAAACAAGAGAAGTTCAGAAATACCCACCAGCGGTGCAGCAACATGCAGGAGTGATGCAGAAAGAGGCAAGAGAAGTGCAGAAAGAGGGAAGATAAGTGCAGAAAGAGGGAAGAGACTTTTAAAAAAAAGAGGAGAGGGGTACAGAAAGAGGCAAGAGGGGTGCAGAAATAAAGCAACAGAGGTACAGAAAGATGCTAGAGAAGTACAGAAAAAAACAACAGCGGTGCAGAAAGAGGCAAGAGAACTGCAGAGAGAGTCAAGAGAGGTGCATAAAGACAGACGAGGGGTGCAGAAAGAAGCAGGAGAGGTACAGTGAGAGGCAAGTGAGGTGCAAGCAGAGGCAAGAGGGATTCAGAAAGAGGGAAGAGAAGTGCAGAAAGAGGGAAGAGAGGTACAGAAAGAGGCAAGAGGAGTGCAGAAAAAACAACAGCGGTGCAGAGAGGGAGAGGAGGCATGCAGAAAGAGGAAAGAGGGGTACAGAAAGAGGCAAGAGGGGTATATAAATAAGCAACAGAGGTGCAGATAGAGGCAAGAGAAGTGCAGAAAAAAACAATGGTGCAGAAAGAGGCAAGAGAACTGCAGAAAGAGGCAAGAGAACTGTAGAAAGAGATAAGAGAGGTGCAGAAAGAGAGAAGAGGGGTGCAGAAAGAAGCAAGGGGTGCAGAAAGAAGCAAGAGAAGTACAGAAAGAGGCAAGTGAGGTGCAGACAGAGGCAAGAGGGATACAGAAAGAGGGAAGAGAAGTAGAGAAAGAGAGAATAGAAGTGCAGAAAGAGGGAAGAGGGGTACAGAAAAAAGTAACACAGGTGTAGAAAGAGGCAAGGGGAGTGCAGAAAGAGACAAGGGAAGTGCATAAAGAAGCAACAGAGTGGAGAAAGAGGCATTAGAGGTGCAGAAAGAGGGGTGCAGAAAGAAGCAAGAGAGGTGTAGAAATAAACTAAAGAAAAGTGCAGAAAGACCCACCAGCGGTGCAGCAAGATGTAAGAAGGGTGCAGAAAGAGGCAAGAGAAGTGCAGAAAGAGGGAAGAGAAGTGCAGAAAGATGGAAGAGATGTTCAGAAAGAGGGAAGAGGGGTGCAGAAAGAGGCAAGAGGGTGAAGAAAGAAGCAACAGAGGTGCAGAAAGAGGCAAGAGAAGTGCAGAAAAAACAACAGTGGTGCAGAAAGAGGCAAGAGAACTGCAGAAAGAGACAAGAGAGGTGCAGAAAGAGGGAAGAGGGGTGCAGAAATAGAGAAGAGTGGTGCCAAAAGAGGCAAGGGGGTGCAGAAAGAAGCAAGAGAGGTACATAAAGAGGCAAGTGAGGTTCAGACACAGGCAAGCGGGATGCAAAAAGTGGGAATAGAAGGGCAGAGAGAATGAAGAGAGGTACAGAAAGATGGAAGGGGTAGTGAAAAAGGCAGGAGGGGTGTAGAAAAAAGCAACATAGGTGTAGAAAGTGGCAAGGGGAGTGCAGAAAGAGGGAAGAGAAGTGCAGACAAAAGCAACAGAGGTGAAGAAAGAGGCAAGAGAGGTATAGAAAGAGGGAAGATGGGTGCAGAAAGAAGCAAGAGGGATGCAGAAAAAAGCAAAGGAGGTATAGAAATAAACAAGAGAAGTGCAGAAATAACCACCAGCAGTGCAGCAAGATGCAGAAGGGGTACAGAAAGAGGCAAGAGAAGTGCACAAAGAGGGAAGAAAAGTGCAGAAAGAGGGAAGAAACATTCAAAAAAGAGAAGAGGGGTACAGCAAGAGGCAAGAGGCGTGCAGAAAAAAAGCAACAGAGGTGCAGAAAGATGTAAGAGAAGTACAGAAAAAAATAACAGTGGTGCAGAAAGATGCAAGAGAACTGCAGAAAGAGACAAGAGTGGTGCAGAAAGACAGATGAGGGGTGCAGAAAGAAGCAGGAGAGGTACAGAGAGAGGCAAGTGGGGTGCAGGTAGAGGCAAGAGGGATGCGGAAAGAGGGAAGAGAAGTGCAGAAAGAGGGAAGAGAAGTGCAGAAAGAGGGAAAAGGGGTACTGAAAGACTCAAAAGGAGTGCAGAAAAAAACAAAAGTGGTGCAGCAAGAGGCAAGAGAACTGCAGAAAGAGACAAGAGAGATGCAGAAAGAGGGAATGGGGTGCAGAAAGAAGCAAGAGAGCAATAGAAAGAGGCAAGTGTGATGCAGAAAAAAGCAAGAGAGGTATAGAAAGAAACAAGAGAAGTTCAGAAATAACCACCAGCGGTGCAGCAAGTTGCAAGAAGGGTGCAGAAAGATGCAAGAGAAGTGCAGAAAGAGGGAAGAGAAGTACAGAAAGAGGGAAGAGAAATGAAGAAAGGGGGTAGAAGGGGACAGAAAGAGGCAAGAGGGGTGCAGAAAGAAGCAACAGAGGTGAAGAAAGAAGCAAGAGAAGTGATAAAACAGACAAGAGAGTTGTAGAAAGAAATAAGAAAGGTGGCGAAAAAAGGAAGAGAAGTGCAGAAAGAGGCAAGACAGGTGCAGACAGAGGCAGGAGAGGTGCAGAAAGATGAAGAGACATGCAGAAAGAGGGAAGAGAAGTGCAGAAAGAGGGAATAGACATACAGAAATAGGGAAGAGGGGTACAGAAAGAGGCAAGAGAGGTACAGAAAGAAGCAACTGAGGTGCAGAAAGAGGCAAGAGAAGTGCAGAAAAAACAACAGTGGTGCAGAAAGAGGCAAGAGAACTGCAGAAAGAGACAAGAGAGGTGTAGAAAGAGGGAAGAGGGTAGCAGAAAGAGAGAAGAGTGGTGCTGAAAGATACAAGGGGGCAGAAAGAAGCAAGAGAGGTACATAAAGAGGCAAGTGAGGTGCAGACAGAGGCAAGCAGGATGCAGAAGGTGGGAATAGAAGTGCAGAAAGAATGAAGAGAGGTGTAGAAAGAGGGAAGAGGGGTAGTGAAAGAGATAAGAGGGGTACAGAAAAAGCAACAGAGCTGTAGAAAGTGGCAAGGGGAGTGCAGAAAGAGGGAAGAGAAGTACAGAAGAAAGCAACAGTGGTGAAGAAAGAGGCAATAGAGGTGTAGAAAGAGGGAAGAGGGGTGCAGAAAGAAGCAAGAGGGATGCAGAAAGAAGCAAGAGAGGTATAGAAAGAAACAAGAGAAGTTCAGAAATAACCACCAGCAGTGCAGCAAGATGCAGGAGGAGTGTAGAAAGAGGCAAGCGAAGTGCAGAAAGAGGGAAGATAAGTGCAGAAAGAGGGAAGAGACTTTCAAAAAAGAGAGAAGAGGGGTACAGAAAGAGGCAAGAGGGGTGCAGAAAAAAAAGCAACAGAGGTGCAGAAAGATGCAAGAGAAGTACAGAAAAAACAACAGTGGTGCAGAAAGAGGCAAGAGAACTGCAGAGAGAGTCAAGAGAGGTGCATAAAAACAGACGAGGGGTGCAGAAAGGAGCATGAGGGTGCAGAAAGAAGCAGGAGAGGTACAGAGAGAGGCAAGTGAGGTGCAAGCAGAGGCAAGAGGGATGCAGAAAAGGGGAAGAGAAGTTCAGAAAGAGGGAAGAGAGGTACAGAAAGAGGCAAGAGGAGTGCAGAAAAAACAACAGTGGTGCGGTGAGAGAGAGGAGGCATGCAGAAAGAGGAATGAGGGGTACAGAAAGAGGCAAGAGGGGTAAAGAAAGAAGCAACAGAGGTCCAGAAAGAGGCAAGAGAAGTACAGAAAAAAAACAGTGGTGCAGAAAGAGGCAAGAGAACTGCAGAAAGAAGCAAGACGGCTACATGAAGAGGCAAGTGAGGTGCAGACAGAGGCAAGCAGGATGCAGAAGGTGGGAATAGAAGTGCAGAAAGAATGAAGAGAGGTGTAGAAAGAGACAAGAGAGGTGTAGAAAGAGAGAAGAGAGGTGCAGAAAGAGGCAAGGGGTGCAGAAAGAAGCAAGAGAAGTACAGAAAGAGGCATGTGAGGTGCAGACAGAGGCAAGAGGGATACAGAAAGAGGAAAGAGAAGTAGAGAAAGAGAGAATACAAGTGCAGAAAGAGGGAAGAGGGGTACAGAAGGAGGCAAGATGGGTGCAGAAAAAGGTAACAGGTGTAGAAAGAGGCAAGGGGAGTGCAGAAAGAGACAAGGGAAGTGCAGAAAGAAGCAACAGAGTGGAGAAAGAGGCATTAGAGGTACAGAAAGAGGGGTGCAGAAAGAAGCAAGAGAGGTGTAGAAAGAAACTAAAGAAAAGTGCAGAAAGAACCACCAGCGGTGCAGCAAGATGCAAGAAGGGTGCAGAAAGAGGCAAGAGAAGTGCAGAAAGAGGGAAGAGAAGTGCAGAAAGAGGGAAGAGATGTTCAGAAAGAGGGAAGAGGGGTACAGAAAGATTCAAGAGGGGTGAAGAAAAAAGCAACAGAGGTGCAGAAAGAGACAAGAGAAGTGCATAAAAAACAACAGTGGTGCAGAAAGAGGCAAGATAACTGCAGAAAGATACAAGAGAGGCATAGAAAAAGAGGGAAGAGGGGTGCAGAATTAGAGAAGAGTGGTGCCAAAAGAGGCAAGGGGTGCAGAAAGAGGTACATAAAGAGGCAAGTGAGGTACAGACACAGGCAAGTGGGATGCAAAAAGTGGGAATCGAAGGGCAGAAAGAATGAAGAGAGGTGCAGAAAGATGGAAGGGGTAGTGAAAAAGGCAGGAGGGGTGCAGAAAAAAGCAACATAGGTGTAGAAATTGGCAAGGGGAGTGCAGAAAGAGGGAAGAGAAGTACAGACTAAAGCAACAGAGGTGAAGAAAGAGGTAAGAGAGGTGTAGAAAGAGGGAAGAGGGGTGTAGAAAGAAGCAAGAGGGATGCAGAAAAAAGCAAGAGAGGTATAGAAAGAAACAAGAGAAGTGCAGAAATAACCACCAGCAGTGCAGCAAGATGCAGAAGGGGTACAGAAAGAGGCAAGAGAAGTGCAGAAAGAGAGAAGAAAAGTGCAGAAAGACGGAAGAAACATTCAAAAAAGAGAGAAGAGGGGTACAGCAAGAGGCAAGAGGGGTGCAGAAAAAAAGCAACAGAGGTGCAGAAAGATGTAAGAGAAGTACAGAAAAAAATAACAGTGGTGCAGAAAGATGCAAGAGAACTGCAGAAAGAGACAAGAGTGGTGCAGAAAGACAGATGAGGGGTGCAGAAAGAAGCAGGAGAGGTACAGAGAGAGGCAAGTGGGGTGCAGGTAGAGGCAAGAGGGATGCAGAAAGAGGGAAGAGAAGTGCAGAAAGAGGGAAGAGAAGTGCAGAAAGAGGGAAAAGAGGTACTGAAAGACTCAAAAGGAGTGCAGAAAAAAACAAAAGTGGTGCAGCAAGAGGCAAGAGAACTGCAGAAAGAGACAAGAGAGATGCAGAAAGAGGGAATGGGGTGCAGAAAGAAGCAAGAGAGCAATAGAAAGAGGCAAGTGTGATGCAGAAAAAAGCAAGAGAGGTATAGAAAGAAACAAGAGAAGTTCAGAAATAACCACCAGCGGTGCAGCAAGTTGCAAGAAGGGTGCAGAAAGATGCAAGAGAAGTGCAGAAAGAGGGAAGAGAAGTACAGAAAGAGGGAAGAGAAATGAAGAAAGAGGGTAGAGGGGGACAGAAAGAGGCAAGAGGGGTGCAGAAAGAAGCAACAGAGGTGCAGAAAGAGGCAAGAGAAGTGCAGACAAAAAACCATAGTGGTGCAGAAAGAGGGAAGAGAACTGCAGAAAGAGACAGGAGAGGTGCAGAAAGAGGGAAGAGGGTGCAGAAAGAGACAACGGGTGTAGAAAGAGATAAGGTGATGCAGATAAAAGCAAGAGAGGTACAGAAAGAGGCATGAGGGGTGAATAAAGAGGCAAAATAAGTGCACAGAGAAGCAACCGATGTGCAGAAGGAGGCAAGAGAACTGCCCAAAGAGGCAAGAAAGTTGCACAAAAAGGCATAAAAGATGCAGAAAGATGGAATAGGGGTGCAGGCAGAGGCAAGTGAAGTGCAGAAATAGGGGAGAGGGGTGCAGAAAGAGGCAAGAGGGGTGCACACAGAGGCAAGAGAGGTGTAGAAAGAAGAGTGCAGAAAGAACCAACAGATGTGTAGAATGAGGCAAGGGGAGTGAAGAAAGAGGCAAGAGGGGTGTAGAAAGAAGCAACAGAGGTGCAGGTAGAGGCAGTGCAGAAAACAACAACAATGTTGCAGAAAGAGGCAAGAGAACTGCAGAAAGAGGCAGGAGAACTGCAGAAAGAGACTAGATAGGAGCAGAAAGAGAGAAGAGGGGTGCAGAAAGATGCAAGGGGGTACAGAAAGAAGTAAGAGAAGTACAGAAAGAGGCAAGTGAGGTGCAGACAGAGGTAAGAGGGATACAGAAAGTGGGAAGAAAAGTGGAGAAAGAGTGAATAGAAGTGCAGAAAGAGGGAAGAAGGGTACAGAAGGAGGCAAGAGGGGTGCAGAAAAAAGCAAAGCAGGTATAGAAAGAGGCAAGGGGAGTGCAGAAAGAGGCAAGGGAAGTGCAGAAAGAGTAATTAGAGGTGCACAAAGAGGGGTGCAGAAAGAAGCAAGAGGGGTGCAGAAAAAAGCAAGAGAGGTGTAGAAACAAACAAGAGAAGTGCAGAAAGAACCACCAGCAGTGCAGCAAGATGCAAGAAGGGTGCAGAAAGATGCAAGATAAGTGCAGAAAGAGGGAAGAGAATTGCAGAAAAAGGGAAGAGATGTTGAGAAAGAGGGAAGAGGGGTACAAAAAGAGGCAACAGAGGTGCAGAAAGAGGCAAGAGAAGTGCAGACAAAAAACAATAGTGGTGCAGAAAGAGGGAAGAAAACTGCAGACAGAGACAAGAGATGTGCAGAAAGAGGGAAGAGGGTGCAGAAAGAGACAACGGGTACAGAAAGAGACAAGGGGGTGCAGATAGAAGCAAGAGAGATACAGAAAGAAGCACGAGAGGTACAGAAAGAGGTAAGAGGGGTGTATAAAGAGGCAAGATAAGTGCACAGAGAAGCAACCGATGTGTAGAAGGAGGCAAGAGAACTGCCGAAAGAGGCAAGAAAGTTACACAAAAAGGCATGAAAGATGCAGAAAGATGGAATAGGGCTGCAGACAGAGACACATGAAGTGCAGAAATAGGGGAGAGGGGTGCAGAAAGAGGAAATAGGGGTGCACACAGAGGCACGAGAGGTGTACAAAGAAGAGTGCAGAAACAACCAACAGAGGTGTAGAAAGAGGCAAGGGGTTACAGAAAAAGGCAAGAGGGGTATAGAAAGAAGCAACAGAGGTGCAGATAGAGGCAAGAGAAGTGCAGAAAGAAGCAGGAGAACTGCAGAAAGGGACTAGAGAGGAGCAGCAAGAGAGAAGAGGGGTGCAGAAAGAGGCAAGTGAGGTACAGACAGAGGCAAGAGGGATACAGAAAGAGGGACGAGAAGTGGAGAAAGAGGGAATAGAAGTACAGAAAGAGGGAAGAGGGGTACAGAAGGAGGCAAGAGGGGTGCAGAAAAAAGCAAAGCAGGTGTAGAAAGAGGCAAGGGGAGTACAGAAAGAGTAATTAGAGGTGCAAAAGAGGGGTGCAGAAAGAAGCAGGAGGGGTTCAGAAAAAAACAAGAGAGGTGTAGAAAGAAACAAGAGAAGTGCAGAAAGAACCACCAGCAGTGCAGCAAGATGCAAGAAGGGTGCAGAATGAGGCAAGAGAAGTGCAGAAAGAGACAAGAGAGGTGCGGAAAGAGAGAAGAGGGGTGCAGAAAGAGGCAAGAGAACTGCAGAAAGAGGCAAGAGAACTGCAGAAAGAGACAAGAGAGGTGCGGAAAGAGAGAAGAGGGATGCAGAAAGAGGCAAGGGGGTGCAGAAAGAAGCAAGAGAAGTACAGAAAGAGGCAAGTGAGGTGCAGACAGAGGCACGAGGGATACAGAAAGAGGGAAGAGAAGTGGAGAAAGAGGGAATAGAAGTTCAGAAAGAGGGAAGAGGGGTACAGAAAGAAGCAACAGAGGTGGAAAAAGAGGCATTAGAGGTGCAGAAAGAGAGGTGCAGAAAGAAGCAAGAGGGGTGCAGAAAAAGCAAGAGAGGTGTAGAAAGAAAAGTGCAGAAAGAACCACCAGTGGTGCAGCAAGTTGCAAGAACTGCAGAAAGAGACAAGAGAGGTGTAGAAAGAGGGAAGAGGGTAGCAGAAATAGAGAAGAGTGGTGCCAAAAGAGGCAAGTGAGGTGCAGACAGAGGCAAGCGGGATTCAAAAAGTGGGAATAGAAGGGCAGAAAGAATGAAGAGAGGTGCAGAAAGATGGAAGGGGGTAGTGAAAGAGGCAGGAGGGGTGCAGAAAAAAGCAACATAGGTGTAGAAAGTGGCAAGGGGAGTGCAGAAAGAGGGAAGAGAAGTGCAGACAAAAGCAACAGAGGTGAAGAAAGAGGCAAGAGAGGTGTAGAAAGAGGGAAGAGGGGTGCAGAAAGAAGCAAGAGTGATGCATAAAAAGTCAAGAGAGGTATAGAAAGAAACAAGAGAAGTTCAGAAATACCCACCAGCGGTGCAGCAAGATGCAGGAGGGGTGCAGAAAGAGGCAAGAGAAGTACAGAAAGAGGCAAGTGAGGTACAGACAGAGGAAAGAGGGATACAGAAAGAGGGAAGAGAAGTAGAGAAAGAAGGAATAGAAGTTCAGAAAGAGGGAAGAGGGGTACAGAAAGAAGCAACAGAGGTGGAGAAAGAGGCACTAGAGGTGCAGAAAGAGGGGTGCAGAAGAAGCAAGAGGGGTGCAGAAAAATGCAAGAGAGGTGTAGAAAGAAACTAAAGAAAAGCACAGAAAGAACCACCAGCGGTGCAGCAAGTTGCAAGAAGGGTGCAGAAACATGCAAGAGAAGTGCAGAAAGAGGGAAGAGAAGTTCAGAAAGAGGGAAGAGATGTTCAGAAAGAGTGAAGAGGGATACAGAAAGAGGCAAGATGGGTGCAGAAAGAAGCAACAGAGGTGCAGAAAGAGGCAAGAGAAGTGTAGAAACAACAACAGTGGTTCAGAAAGAGTCAAGAGAACTGCAGAAAGAGACAAGCGAGGTGGGGAAAGAGGGAAGAGGGTTGCAGAAATAGAGAAGAGTGGTGCCAAAAGAGGCAAGGGGGTGCAGAATGAAGCAAGAGAGGTACATAAAGAGACAAGTGAGGTACAGACACAGGCAAGCGGGATTCAAAAAGTGGGAATAGAAGGGCAGAAAGAATGAAGAGAGGTGCAGAAAGATGGAAGGGTGTAGTGAAAGAGGCAGGAGGGGTGCAGAAAAAAGCAACATAGGTGTAGAAAGTCACAAGGGGAGTGCAGAAAGAGGGAAGAGAAGTGCAGACAAAAGCAACAGAGGTGAAGAAAGAGACAAGAGAGGTGTAGAAAGAGGGGTGTAGAAAGAAGCAAGAGGGATGCAGAAAAAAGCAAGAGAGGTATAGAAAGAAACAAGAGAAGTTCAGAAATAACCACCAGCGGTGCAGCAAGTTGCAAGAAGGGTGCAGAAAGATGCAAGAGAAGTGCAGAAAGAGGGAAGAGAAGTACAGAAAGATGGAAGAGACATGAAGAAAGGTGGAAGAGGGGTACAGAAAGAGGCAAGAGGGGTGCAGAAAGAAGCAACAGAGGTGCAGAAAGAGGCAAGAGAAGTGCAAACAAAAAACAATAGTGGTGCAGAAAGAGGGACAAGAACTGCAGAATGAGACAAGAGAGGTACAGAAAGAGGGAAGAGGGTGCAGAAAGACACAACGGGTGCAGAAAGAGACAAGGGGTGCAGATAGAAGCAAGAGAGGTACAGAAAAGCAACCGATGTGCCGAAGGAGGCAAGAGAACTGCCCAAAGAGGCAAGAAAGTTGCACAAAAAGGCATAAAAGATGCAGAAAGATGGAATAGGGGGCAGACAGAGGCAAGTGAAGTGCAGAAATAGGGGAGAGGGGTGCAGAAAGAGACAAGAGGGGTGCACACAGAGGCAAGAGAGGTGTAGAAAGAAAGAACCAACAGAGGTGTAGAGAGAGGCAAGGGGAGTGCAGAAAGAGGCAAGAGAAGTACCCAAAGAAACAAGAGAGGTGGAGAAAGAGGCAAGAGATGTGCAGAAAGAAGGAAAAGAGGTGTTGAAAGAAACAAGAGAAGTGCATAAAGAACTACCAGCGGTGCAGCCAGATGCAAGAGGGGTGCAGAAAGAGGCAAGAGAAGTGCAGAAAGAGTGAAAAGAAGTTCAGAATGAGGGAATAGGTGTTCAAAAAAAGGGAAGAGGGGTACAGAAAGAGGCAAGAGGGGTTCAGAAAGAAGCAACAGAGGTGCATAAAGAGGCAAGAGGAGTGCAGAAAAACAACAGTGGTGCAGATAGAGGCAATTGTGAGAAGTTGGCCTGATAAATGCTGTCCACTAGTTATAGTGGGCACCTTGTATCAGTCCAAACAACCCCTTATGCGCCTTGCGACCTTTGGTGATTTGTGCGCTATACAAAAATCTTTGACATTGACCTGATGATAGGTTAAAGACAACCTTTATTGAAAGCTATCCTCGTGGTAGCTATGGAGAGCAGCCTTCGGGCTAAGTCCTGAAGGAATGTAAAGCAGCTTGTTTTACCAGTCTATAATCTCTTGAGTTCCTAAATGAAAGATATCCACACCAGGTATATATTTGAAATATATGTATTTATTACTAAACACACCCTCCTAATCCCTTTATGAGACTAGAGGTCAAAATGACACAGGGGACCCACGGGGGCAGTGTGCAGTGTGTGAACACAGCGGCGAGCTCCCGTTAGTTTCTATGGGGAAAGTCGCTGTTAGATTTTTAAACATTAGGGACACTTAGAATTGAGTCAGGACCAAACCCTTTTGGACTTAGGAAATTCTAGGCCTAACAACCACGGGAGCTCCAGAGTACTCATGTTACCTCACCCAGGGAAGCCGGGTGCATAGGTGTCCTTTGGTGTTGGGTCGCAACTTCGATTTCAATGGGAGATGGCGAAGAAGTGCTGCTGCAGTGAAGATGTGAAGTGTCCGATGAGATCCAAGCCTGGATCGAAGATGAGAAGAACCTGAAAGCAGAGGGGACAGAGTTTGGGTCACTAGCCAGTGACCAGGAAGGCGATAGGCAGATGCCCACTGATGTCTGGTGATTTCAGGTGAAAGAGGTGAAGCTTGACTCATGAGCCACAAGGCTGCTCTCCATAGCTACCACTAGGATAGCTTTCAATTAAGGTTGTCTTTAACCTATAACCAATAAGGAGTTGTTTGGACTGATGCAGGGAGCCCACTATAACTAGTGAACAGCATATATAAGGCCAACTTCTCACAAGAGTGATGCAGAAAGGGGGAAGAGAAGTGCAGAAAGAGAGAAGAGAAGTGAAAGAAAGAGGGAAGGGGGTACAGAAAGAGGCATTAGGAGTGCAGAAAGAGTCAAGAGAAGTGCAGAAAGAGATTAGAGGAGTGCATAAAGAGGCAGAGAGTTCAGAAAGAAGCAAGAGAGGTACGGAAAGAGGCAAGTGAGGTGCAGACAGAAGCAAGAGGGATCCAGAAAGAGGGAACAGAAGTACAGAAAGAGGGAAGAGACATGAAGAAAGAGGGAAGAGGGGTACAGAAAGAGGAAAAAGGGGTACAGAAAGTAGCAACAGAGGGGTAAGGAGATGCAAGAGAAGTGCAGAAAAAACAACAGTGGTGCAAAAAGAGGCAAGAGAACTGCAGAAAGAGACAAGAGAGGTGCAGAAAGAAGGAAGGGGTTCAGAAAATGGCACGGGGTGCAGAAAGATTCAGGAGAGTTACAGAAAGAGGCAAGTGAGGTGCAGACAGAGGCAAGAGGGATGCAGAAAAAGGGAAGAGAAGTGAAGAAAGAGGGAAGAGAAGTGCAGAAAGAGGGAAGAGACATGCAGAAAGAGGGAAGATGGGTACAGAAAGAGGCAAGAGGGGTGCAGAAAAAAGCATAGGAGGTGCATAAAGAGGCAAGAGAAATGCAGAAAAAACAACAGTGGTGCAGATAGAGGCAAGAGAACTGCAGAAACACACAAGAGAGGTGCAAAAAGAGGGAAGAGGCGTGGATAAAGAGAAAAGAGGAATGCAGAAATACGCAAGGGGGGGTGCAGAAAAAAGAAAGAGAGGTACAAAGAGGGTTCAAAGTAGCCCTCCTCTATCGTCCACCGGGCTCCCGAGCTGACTTTCTTACAGCCATAGGAAGCCTAATAGAACCATTAGCAGGAGCACCCGACTATACCATCCTGGGAGATTTTAACTTTCACCTAGAATCCCTCGAAGACAAGGACACTTCCTTTCTTACAGCAGACCTACAGGCAGTTGGCTTACGCTAGCTTGTGACAAAACCTACTCACCTGGCTGGTCACATACTTGATGGCCTTTTTTCTAACAATACGCATATCTCCCTAACCACCGTTCTCCCACTGACTTGGACAGACCACTATGCAGTTCTGTTTGATATTCAGATCAGAAAAACCAACCTCCCGCACGCCAGCACCACTCCCCCAAACAGTTCAGAGCATGGAGGAACATTGACACCCATCTTCTAGACATGACTCCACACCAGCCCCGATCTCGCTTCCAAAAAGACAGGCTTCATAATGCATTCAGCACCTTAGTACCATTCAAGAATGTCTCTAAAAACAGAAGTGCTCCCTCTGCCCCCCAGTTTTCAGAGATGCTCAGACTTGAGAAACAACGCTGCAGAAATCTAGTAAGACGTTGGCGCAAAAACTACGACAACAATGATAAAACACTATATAAGGACGCGATAGCTAAATATAAACATCTTATTGTTGCAGAGAAAAGCAAATTCTACCTTAAACAAATAGAAACTGCCCAAAACTCAGTCATTTATTCCAGGTGGTGACCAAATTATCTGGCCCACTGACGAGCTCACCTACAGATGCCTCCCAATCACTCTGCAACTCCCTTACCAACTTCTTCGAAGACAAGGTCACTCAAATTTGCTCTAACTTCTCAACCCAGGTCAAATCCGACCATCTGACTTGCAACATCATCACTGACACTTCGAACCAAATGTTTTCCGAATTCAGTCAGGTTTCACTCGAGCAGATAACAGAGATAATCTCCACCATTAAATCAGGATCCCCCATGACCCTTGTCCCCCTTCCATTCTAAAAAAGGAAAAAGGCCATTATCAAACCCCTGCTAAAAAAGTCTAATCTCGACCCCGCAGAATCCAAAAACTATAAACCTATTGCATGCCTCCCTTTTCCCTCAAAAATCTTTGACAAAAAATCATGAACATTCAATTATCATAGTTCATCGATGCCAACAACCTTTTGGATGACACCCAATTTGGTTTTAGGAAGGACCACGGTACTGAGACAGCCCTCATTAAGGCATCTGATGAAATCAGGATGGTACTAGACCAAGGCGGCGCTGCAGTCCTGGTGCTACAGGATCTGTCAGCAGCCTTTGACACGGTCGATCACGCTACCCTGATCGACCGTGTCTCCTCCATTGGCATTAGGCATAGGGCCAGGGTCCTCCTAACCTCCTTTGTCTCCAATTGCACCCAGTCAGTTAAACTCGGTGACTTCTACTCCTCAGTATTCACCCTTCCCTGTGGTGTGCCCCAAGGATCTCCCCTAAGTCCGACCTTATTTAACATCTATGTGTCGGACTTGGCCAGGGTCATCAAAGCACACGGGATGAGATTAACCTCATATGCTGACGACACACAACTGGTGCTCGCAATACACAACGATGGAGGAGCAGTTGCTGCCAGTTTCCAAGTGGAATGCTAATCATCAGCTCTTAGATGGCAAACAACTGCCTAAAGTTAAACTCCAACAAAACGGAGGTAATGATCTTTGGCAGCCTGGCACCTGGTTGGTCTCCCACTTGGTGGCCAACCGAGTTGGGAACTCCTCCCGCACCTGTCACAAAGGTCAGGAATCTGGGTGTAATGTTCGGCAACAAGTTGTCTTTCATAAAAATCCAATTGGTCGCACACTGCTCGTCCTACCAGCGTGTTTCCCCAAAGCATTGTGGTCCATGAAGTAAGCATCAGCGAGTACGCCTCTGCCAGAGTCTTAAGCAAAAATCAATGTCGCGTTGGCCATCCCTGGACACGTGTTTCGAGGTTGTTACCTCTCATCAGCAGGGAATAGGCATGTGTGTCAGGTTGCTGCGTAGACTGCCAAAAAAATGTTCTCAGGTCCGGTACCACTCGTGGCATGCAGGTGCGTAACCATGAGCTCGTCAGCCCCACCGGCTCAAGGGAGCCTGAATATAAACAAAAATCCAATTGGTCGCACACTGCTCGTCCTACCAGCGTGTTACCCCAAAGCATTGCGGTCCATGAAGTAAGCATCAGTGAGTACGCTTCTGCCAGAGTCTTAAGCAAAAATCAATGTCGCGTTGGCCATCCCTGGACACGTGTTTCGAGGTTGTTACCTCTCATCAGCAGGGAATAGGCATGTGTGTCGGGTTGGTGCGTAGGCTGCCAAAAATATTTTCTCAGGTCCGGTACCACTCGTGGCACGCAGGTGCGTAACCATGAGCTTGTCAGCCCCACCGGCTCAAGGGAGCCTGAATATAAACAAAAATCCAATTGGTCGCACACTGCTCGTCCTACCAGCGTGTTACACCAAAGCATTGTGGTCCATGAAGTAAGCATCAGCGAGTACGCCTCTGCCAGAGTTTTAAGCAAAAATCAATGTCGCGTTGGCCATCCCTGGACACGTGTTTCGAGGTTGTTACCTCTCATCAGCAGGGAATAGGCATGTGTGTCGGGTTGCTGCGTAGGCTGCCAAAAAAATGTTCTCAGGTCCGGTACCACTCGTGGCACGCAGGTGCGTAACCATGAGCTCGTCAGCCCCGCCGGCTCAAGGGAGCCTGAATATAAACAAAACAACGCGACATTGATTTTTGCTTAAGACTCTGGCAGAGGCGTACTCGCTGATGCTTACTTCATGGACCACAATGCTTTGGGGTAACACGCTGGTAGGACGAGCAGTGTGCGACCAATTGGATTTTTGTTTATATTCAGGCTCCCTTGAGAAGTGCAGAAAGAAGGAACAGAGGTGCAGAGAGAGGCAAGAAAGGTGCAGAAATTGGGAAAAGGGATGCCTAAAGAGGCAGCAGGGTTGCAGAAAGAAGGAAGAGAAGTGCAGTAGGAAGCAACAGAGATGCAGAAAGGGGGAAGAGAGGTGCAGAAAGAAGCAAGAGGAGTGCAGAAAGAAGCAACAGCAGTGCACAAATATTCAAGAGGGTTGCATAAAGAGGGAGGACGGGTGCAGAAAGAGGCACAAGGGGTGCAGAAAGAAGCAAGAGGTTTGCTGAAATAAATAAAAGAAGTGCAGAAAGAAGAAACAGAGGTACAGAAAGAGGCAAGAGGGGTGCAGCAGAAAGAGGGAAGAAGGTTGCAGAACGAGTCAAAAGGGCGCAGAAAGAAGTGAGAGGTATAGAAAGAAACAAAAGAAGTGTAGAAAGAAAGAACAGACGTGAAGAAAGAGGCAATAGGGGTGTGGGAAGAGGGGTGCAAAAGAGGCACGACGGGTACAGAAAGAAGCAAGAGAGGTGCAGAAAAAAGCAACAGAGGTACAGAAAGAGGGAACAGGAGTGGAGAATGAGACAAGAGAAGTACAGAAAGAAGCAACAGAGATGCGGAAATGGGGAAGAGGGGTGGAGAAAGAGGCAAGAGGGGTGCAGAAAGAAGTAAGAGAGGTGCAGAAAGAAACAAAAGAAGTGCTGAAAGAAGAAACAGAGGTGCAGAAAGATACAGGAGAGGTGTAGAATTCAGGAAATGAGGTGCAGAAAGAGGCACAAGTGTTGCAGAACTAAGAAACAGAGGTGCAGAAAGAAGCAAGAAAAGTTCAGAACGAAGAACCAGAGGTGCAGAAAGAGACAAGAGGGGTCCAAAAAGAGGGAAAGGGGTGCAGAAAGAGGCAAGCGAGTTCAGAAAGAAGCAAGAGACATGCAGAAAAAAACAAAAGATGTGCAGAATGAAGGAACAAAGGAGCAGAAAGAGGCAAGAGGGGTGCAGAAAGAGGTAAAAGGGGTTCAGAAAGAAGTGAGAAGTACAGAAAGAAACAAAGAAGTACAGATAGAAGGAGCAGAGGTGCAGAAAGACACAAGAAGGGTGCACAAAAGGGGAAGAGGGGTGTTAAAGAAGCACAAGGAGTGCAGAAAGAAGCAATAGGAATGGAGAAAGAAGCTACAAAGGTGCAGAAAGAGGCAAGAGGGGTGTAGAAAGAGGCACAACGGGAGCAGAAAGAAGCATGAGAGCTGCAGAAAGAAACAAAAGAAATGCAGAAATAAGGAACAGAGTTGAAGAAAGAGGCAAGAGGGGTGCAGAAAGAGGCAAAGGGGTGCAGAAAGAAGCAAGAGGGGCAAAAATAAACAAAAGAAGTGCAGAAAGAATGAACAGTGGAGCAGAAAGAGGCAAGAGGGTTGCAGGAAGAGGGAAGAGGGGTATGAAAGAGGCACGAGGAATGCAGAAAGAAGCAAGTGGAGTGCAGGAAGAAGCAACAAAGGTGCAGGAAGAGGCAAGAGGGGTAGGAAAAGAGGAAAGAGGGTTGCAGGAAGAAGCATGTGGGGTGCAAAAAGAAGCAAGAGATATGCAGGAAGAAACAAAAGAAGTGCAGGAAGAAAGAACCGAGGTGCAGAAAGAGCAACAGGCATCCAGAAAGAGGGAAGAAGGGTGCATAATGAGGCAAAAGGGGTGCAGAAAGAAGTGAGAGATGCAGAAGTAAATAAAAGAAGTGCAGAAAGAAGGAACAGAGGTGGAGAAAGCAGCAAGAGGACTCTGAAATTCTTGGCTTCCTGTATGTTATTAATATTTCATGTAACCTTGGTAATGGGTGCCTCTTAACCCATATTTTTACATTCAAATCTCTTAAATCGACATGCAGACAAACATTTATTTTTCCCATGTCTTAAGTTGTGATGACAATGGGGGCCAACCATTCAGAACTTTTTATGTCTTCCAAGACCCCTTGTTTTATTAACTTCTGCAGCTCTATGATTTTCGCATCGTTAAAGGTGTGACCTTGTCTTATGCAGCACGGGAATAGCATTAGCTTTTTGTGTTATTTTATGTATGTAGTGGTTCAGTAATCCCAAATTGTCTGAGAACAATCCTGGATATTCTTCAAATATGTAATTCCCCACTAAGGACTGGGCAGCTAGGAGCACTTGCTCTTCACTGCTGGGATCAAGGGATATTCCCAAATCCTTCTGATGTTTCTGTCAGAAAACATTTGACCCTTGGTGTGTCACATTTATTTTCCTACTGTATGCCTGTCTTTGAATGAAATGCGTATTTTTTACCATTTCCTCTAGCGGAATTGGTTCCTTGTTGGACTGTCCAGAATGGATATCAGGGACCTCTAGTTTGTATTCCTCTTCTGAAAATGATTTTTGAAAAGTGTCACTATCAATCAGTGTGTAAGGGTAACATAAATCTGCATAGACTTTGATGTTTACCCTGTCTAATTGAATTTCACAAGTACGATAATGAATTTTCTCTTCTTTAACTGTGGTATTGATCTGGAAGATGATTTTAATTCCTTTAAAGTTAATTTCTACATCAGTGATAACATGTATATTTTTACCTGGGAATTTACATATTTTGGTAAAGTGCCCCCTTTTCTTGCATTTTATACATATAACTCCCAGTGAAAGACACTTTGTTCTATTGGCTAAATTATTGTGATTATCACATCTAAAACATCATAGATTCCTATTCTTTCATTTGGGTTTTACAATTATTTTGTCATTAATCTTACATACCATTTCCTCATCAGTAAGTGTTTTTACCTCCTCATGTTCTTTATTTGACTCATTAGATAATTTAATTCCCTTAATACGTATTGGGCCATATGTAGGTAGCATCACATTTACCGATTCATAAATACCGAATTTTACCGATTCGGTATTTATGAATCGGTAAATGTGATGTAGGTTATAATTCAGTAATTTTTACCGAATCGGAAAAATTAGGTAATTATGAATCGGTATTTACCGATTCGGTAATGAGGCATACCTTCCCATTGATTCCTATGGGCCTGGAGGCCCATAGGAATCAATGGGAAGGTATGCCTCATTACCGATTCGGTAAATACCGATTCGGTAATGGGGGGAGCATATTCAAGGGTGGCAGGGTGTCACGTTGACACCCTGTTGCACCCCTGAATCGTGCATGTGTGCACATGTGGCACACATACATGCCCTAAGGGCATTTATGTCTGCCACATGGCACTCTTAAATCTGCAAAATATTACTTTTTGCAAGGTATTCGTTATTTATCACCAACCTGTATTTGGTGGTAAATAACGAATTCTTAATACTAATTTTCACTCTTTAGAGTGCTCCCTACATATGATTTCAGGATTCGGTATTTACCGAATCGGTATTTTACCGATTTCTTAATTTCCGATTCGGTAAATACCGAATCCAGAAAATCAGCCCCCTACATCACAAATGCCTAAATACCGGTTGGTAACGGGATATTTACCGAATGTTGGCCGTTACCAACCGGTATTTGGCTTCCTACATGAGGCCCATTGTGTATGCTCTATTCCCTTTGCTTGCTCTGTTTATGGCCTGTGATAGATCTGGGCTTTGAGTAAGATGTTATTCTTGTATTTTGTGGTCACTGGTGAGATGAACGAGCTGATCTCTGATCAACAAATCCATGAGCACCCCAAAATCACACGTGGTTGATAAACCTCTGAGGACAGGAACATATTTGGACACTTTTCACCTTTTTTCTGAATTTAATCAAATAATTTATGTCTTTGAAGAACTATATTGATTCTTTTTTTTAAATGAAGTTATAACTTTCTCAAAGGGTATTGATAAACATATTCCGATGTGTTTTCCTCGCCATTAGCTTCATTGGATTCTTGTCCAGTAATATCTTCATAGTGGTTTCTCCCTTGCAAACCTAGATCATGTTATAATATGTGTTGTTTTCGTCCTGATGAAAAATGGCTAACCTCTATCACAAATAAATAAGATTTGAATATTTTTAACAATCTGTTGCGCAGTATTGGTCAGGTTCTCCAGAGTCATTTAGGGAGGGAGGGGGTTGTTTCATGCTGGCGGCTGCCATAGTGGAGTGTAGAAAATGACTAGAAATTCTCTTTTTCAAAACTAACAAAAACGAATTAGTCTGTGAGGTTACCAGAGAATAGTACACTGGGGAGATATACTACTGACACTCTAGTCAAAGGGTAAGCTAAGACCTTACCTTCATCAAGGTTTGACCATGCTCTCTCCCTTAAATTCAGCAAATTCCTTTCACACAAAGTAATGCACCTTACACAAAAGGTTTAAAGGCTTTTCTCAACAGTAAAGGTTAGAACCCTTTTTAATGCAATCCTTTTGCCCATCTAATCTCTATTTTCATTCTTTGTGAAGAATGCAGATCATATAACAGTCCTCTTTCTGTATCAGTTCCTGGGAGAGGAACTTCCGCAGTTTAGATTGAGATTGAAGCTGCACATTTACAGGAGACAAATGCCAATGCAATCATGAGGTATGTAGCCTAAAGATGGTGAGGTAAGCTGCCTTCTGACTCCTAGTTGTAAAAGATTCCCCCAGGGTTGAGGCATAGATACACCAGCACCTGTGGATGCAACTCCTGCCAGCGATTACTGCGTGCACAAACTTAATGTGTTCCCAGAACTTTTCTATGTGCCACAGATGAGCCGTAAGGAAACACGCTAGTTTATCTCTCCCTATACAGCTCCAAAACACCTCAGCATATTGCCATGGAGGCGTCAAAGCTTTTCAGAGCACCATTGTGGGGTCTCTCACTGAGAATTCCCAAATCCCCTCAGCCACCATGTTGGAGGTAAAATTCTCCCAACACACCGCCGCGGGGACTCCTTTCAAATCCCCTCAGCACACCACATTGGAGGGTAAAATTCTCCCTGCATGCCACCACAGGGTCTTTCAGCAGAATCTTCGCTACTCAGCAGCACTTCACTGATTTTTACATGGCCCCTAATGTCATGCTGAGGAACCAGGCAGAGCGTCATCAGTCCTTACACAGTCCCTAATGCCACACTGAGGGACCAATCAGTGATCCACTGCCCTCACACATCTCACCCCAGATCTTAAGAAATGCAGACACACACTGACTATAGAATATTTTAGGGCCAAAAGCACTATGAAAATAGCTATGCCAAATTAAATTTAAATCTGCCATGATTGTAACTGACTGCAGCAAAAAAGCATGGGTGGCTAATCATCAATATGTATGAGCTAGCACAACATAGCAAAGACTCTCACCCTGTAGGTTGGTAGGTTCTTCCATTTTTCCAATCAGAGCAGGTGTAGGCAGGTATATTCTTTCTTTTGTCCAACTAGGCAGGTGTCCTCAAAGGGTCATACAAGGAGCACATGTCAGGAACTGGCAAGAATTCAAATCACAAGGGTGGAGTGGTCTTGCTGTCCCCTGCACAGCATTCCATGCTTGTTGCCATTGGAATGGATGGTACTGAGGCAGTATAGAGTAGATATTTTTATAAGGCTTCAAAAGCTTTGCCAGTGCAGCTGTTCCTCACATCTGACAGAAACCCAATGTTCTAAGAAAGCTCTACCTGAATGTTCTAAGGTAGATTCAAAGAGGTAGAGATAAAGGACGGGAAAAACAGGTTAGCATAATATGGTATCATGCATATGGAATGATTATAATGATCATTCCATGGCATGGCTTCTACGATGACAGAGCTGCAAGCTGATTTTATTGCTGAAAGTTGACGTGTGGCTACATGACCTAATTCCTCTACCTGTTCTACACATTATAGGCTTGCTGAAGTTCAATGCGTTCATGATGTCTTTGGATAAATAGAAGACTCTGGTGTTGTTGATGTTTACAACAAACCTTTTTCTTTGAATAGCAGGCATTGTTCCGCATGAGCTACGCAGAGGTCCGCAAGAGGTGGTGTAGCCTGGGTATTTGTTCCATGCTGTAAAATCAGCACAAAAGGCACCATAGGTAGTGAAACAGGGCGCTGCTTCTTTTCTGCTGCTCAAGTAGGTTGTCTACTCGAGCGGTAGCTTTCGCAAAGCGAACGAAAGGTTTGTCAATGCGAGTGATCACGATCCACAACCACCCAGATTGAGAAATCCGACCGCCCGCATAAAGATATCTTGCCGGGAGGTGGATTTAACGCACTCGCTGATGGACGTTGGCAAGTGCGAGCGAGGAAAAAAACTCCACTCCGCTGTGCAGAGCAGAGCTTTTGGAACTTCAAATGCTCCGCAGAGCACAGAGTGCGGAAAAGTCTACAAACTCTGTGAACAGAGTGAAGTTCACCACCCAGGCCTAAGTTTCAGTTGTTCTGGTTCTTTAGTTGCTACTTCACAGTAGTAATGGCTGCAAATGAGGGCAGGACAAAGAGGTAATGCCTAAATTACTTGCCAGTAATTGCGTTAGTCTGAGTCCAATTCCCTCACTTGCAGCCAGAGTCCCTTCCATCCTCCCTATATACAGCTGACTAAGGTGGTTGGTTGGAGCCTGTTCAATAACACAAGGAGTGGTGTGGAGGTTTATGCATCAAGGTGGCATGGATTAGTGTTGTAAAGCCCTCCTGTGCTCTCGGCACTCCCATTTTGGTCTGACTAATACTGGAGGTAACTAACTCTGGCTGTCCATGGGCTCTGCCAATTCAGTGCAAAGCTGAAAACACAGTGACAACACAGTTAAAATACACACACACATTATGATACACTGTGTGTTAGAGTACCCCTATGATTGTCATGGCCTACCCTATAAATCCCTAGTACATAACAGGGCAGGGTGATTAAAACTACCTTTAAGTCCCTATTATATAATAGAGCAATACTGAGACACGGAGGTCATTTTAAATGCAGCCCCTTGTTGCAGCACCGCTTTAAAATGTAAATGTAGCCCCAAACTCAACTTTGGTGGCAGTGGCACTTAAAATTGATAAACTATATTATGCTTTCATACTAAGTACCCTCAGGGTCTCTCCAAGGTGTCCCGGGGGTGTGGGATGAGGTACTTAAAGGGAGGGTCCTTATAAAAGTTGTTTTATATGCCCTGGGGATTGAGAAATTGTACATTTCACTTCACCCATTATAGCAAAGTGCTTGCCAAAATCTACTTTTAGGGAGCTCTGTGCAGTGAGGATCTACATTATTTTTGCATATTCAGGAACCCTAAAGTCTCCCCTATGTGTCCAAGGGGTGGCGGGTCACGTAGTTATAAGCAGGGTCCTTATACAAGATGTTTTCTAGGCTCTGATGTTGGAGAAATGGACATTTAATTTTCCCAATTGTTGATCCCAAGTCACATAGTTTAACAATGTCATAGTTTATAAACTCATACCTATCACTAGAGATTACCAAAGAATATAATTAAAGGACTTAAGAGAATTATATTGATAAATCCAACAAAATGCTATAGTTGAATTTATCCTAAAATACACCGAAATACATAATAGGACTTTCTTGTCTGTAAGCCATAATTCATACTTCCTGCCCTCTTCCCTGATTGGTCAGAATTAACAGGATTAGCCAGGCTGTTTTGATGAAGTGATAAGTGGCACCCAGGGGGGATGTCTATCTGTTAGTAGAGAGCTCTGCTACACAGGAATGTCAGAGCAAGGGGGAGGAGTTGTAAAACATGAGTATCAAAGGAAGAATGGGACAGGCTGAGAAGGCAAGGTCCCTCTACCCCATACCATCTGAAGCCAGCCAGATTGCAGGCTTAAGGTATGAGTTTGGGGATGTCAGGGGGAGGAGAGCTATGCTGGAGGTTGGTTTAACTAGTTCTTAAGTCGTATTCAATCTTGGAGGAATAGTGCTTTCTGTGAGACCATTATACCACACTTTGGAGGAAGTGATTATGCTCTGGGGTGTTGCCCTGCACCTCATTATACAGGAGTGCTCTCCTGCTTGACCCCAGAGAACACTGAATATGTATCTTAGAGGAGCACAGACTCTCAGATCTACTGCTTGAAACTAAGAGAAGAAGAAGGGTCCCTCCTGGAAGTTTGATATGCACCAACCAGGCCCTGCACTCTGAATGACGGTGCCTGCTGCACAATCTGGAACTACAGCCCTGTGGACCTAACTTGCTTTAAAAGGAATAAAGAGTGGACTTCCTGAAAGCTACTGGTTAACAAAGTGTACATGGACCATCACTACCAAGAACCCCCACCCTGGATTGCATCCAGTGAATTTGTAAGGGTTTAGTCCAATTGGATTGTGGGAACTGAAAGTCCCAAACTTTCAAGGACCATCTTGGAGATTCCAGACCCTTGGATTGTGTTTTGGACATGTTGGGACCCCAGAGGAACTTCAGAAAGAGGTTGCAGAAGTTTTGAGAACTTTGGAGCAACTTTGAAAAAAAGCTCCATAAGGGGACAGACTCAACAGCAAGAGCCAAGCCAGTGACCTTCAGCCATGAGTCAACCTCCCCTAATGGTTTGTCCCGCTGAAAAGTTCCAAAGTTCCGACTTACAGCATTTGACTGAGAGCTCCTTGGATAGAAAGCCGGCAAGATTCAACTGAATCCAGACTGGTGAAGAGCTTCGAGGGACTCTGGCAGAACAAGCCCCAGAAAACTTTCGAAGTCCAAAGGTAAAACTTTGACTGAGGTCTACTGTGAGAGGTAGCAGTACAGGCCTCCATGGAGGTCAGCCTGAAACTTTTTCCAGGTATAGGGTGACCACATGTCCCTATAGGTGCCATAGGATTCTATGTGCTATATATATATTGCTAAATATTTAAAAATGTATATCTCTGATTCCCTACATTGGACTATTTTCATTTTTATTTTAGTGCTATTTTAAAGATAAACATATTTTCCATTTTTATGAATTGGTGCTGGACTTTTATTTTGAGTTGTGTCTTCCTTATTGGGGAGAGGAGTTGGCATAACGGCTAGGGCGGTCGACTTCGAATCTGGAGAACTGAGTTCGAGTCTCTGCAATGACGCTGAACATCCTGTGATTCTGGGCAAATCACTTAATCTCCCTGTGCCTAACAAAAATTAATGTGTCCTCATGTAATGCAACTGGTGCTATGTAAAGCGCTCTGTTACCCGAATTGGGTCAAGTTCGCGCTATATAAAAATCCATAAAAAAAAAAAATATTTACTGAATTGGTGTTTTTGAATGCTTTACATACCTGTCTCTGGAGTTAAGCCTTCCTGCTTGCAGCCAGACTGCCAAGGGTTGAGCTTGGGAATGATATTCTGAACCCTATACTGTGTTAGTGGCCTTATTGCCAGTGGTGACGCCTATTTACCACTACTTATAATCCACTTTCCAAGAAATGGCTTCAAGCAAGGGTATTGGACTCAGCGTAATGCAATTACCAATGAGTAATTTAGGCATTACCTCATTTAGACAGCATAGGGTTCAGTATCTTGGCCCTGATTTACTATCACTAACACTAATACTTTGCAACAAGTTTGCATCACAAAACAGATGCAAACTCAGAGCAAAGTGAATTTATAGAATTTACTTTCTAATGCAAATCATGATTTGCATTGAAATGTTGCATAAAGTAATGCAGAGTAGTGCATTGAATTACTTTACCCTCCTTTGCACTACTTTGCATCAAGGAGGCACACAGTGGGTGGTGCATGGGCTTTCCCATGCAGCCACCATGAGTTTAACGCAAAGCTCTACCAACTAATATTGGTAGCGATGGATTTGAGCCAAATCTTATGGCTATTCGAGGCAGGTGTAACAGTGGAGCAACGTTCCCCATATTTTGCACCGTACATCACACATACAAAGTGAGGAAAGTGTTAAAGCATATATTTTGTACTGGAAGGGAGCCCAAAATCTGTGCTTGATAGCTCACACACACCAGTGGTGTAACGAAACTTGAGTGGGCCCTCCTGCAAGGTACGTGTAGGGCCCCCCTCCATACTCTATCAGGAGCTCTCCTGCCGAAGTGCTGTGCTGAGGGGGCCCCCTGGGGCTTGGGCCCCCCCGCACTGCGGGGGCTGCAGGGGCCTGTGTTACGCCCCTGACACACACCCTTACAGTGCTGCCAATAGGCGGTCGGCGCCTTAGTGGCCCCGGGGCACCGGTCACCCCTCCCCACCCCCTCCCACCGGGGGGGGGGGCGGACACGGCACCAGAGGTGGTGCCTGAGCCAAAACGAGGAGCCTCATGGGAGGTCCCGGAAGCCGTGTCGGCGCCCCGCTAGTCCTGCGGGCGGTTGTGGGCCTGAACAACCGGGGGCTTGCTATGCGACGCTCCGCCCCGATAGGGGGGGCCTGAGTAGAATTACCAACGGCACGTGATCATAGAAAGAATCACCTGGAGGGCAGCAACGGTGGGCATCGGTCCCGCGCTGCCCGGCTCATCAGGCGGGCAGGCGACCCAGTTGGTTGCCTGCCCTTGGATCGCCCGTAAGATAACCCACCCATTACATATTCTGGAATTATGTAATAAACCTGCAGCATTTTGTTACCCAACACCAACTGTCTTGTGTGTGTCATTTGGGTAACCCCTGATGGGGGAGGGGGGACAGCGGGGTGCCCCTGGGGGTACTGTAATGGTGCAAGGGTGTGTGTTCGGTGCATGGCAGCCTAATGAGTACCGCTGCAGAGCGAGAGCAAAACAGTGCCATATCTTATATTAAATGTAAGAGGAGCTAATCATGCTCCAAAATGCAACATCTTTTCGTTCTGTCTTTAAAAATGTATATCTTACTTGCTATGGCACTGTTCTGCTCTTTCACCCAACGAAGCACAGCATAGTGTGATAAGTTAGTAAGTCTGCTTCCTGGTGGTGGAAGCACTGTGTGAGTATTCATTCCAAATATGGTATTTTTTCAGAAGAATACACTTGGCTTCAATATGGTAGCTGCATTTACGGGAGGGTGGTGATGGGACTTTCGCCAAAAAGGAATTTGCCATCTGACTTTTTCTCTGTTGCCACATCTCATTTAGACTATAGTAAATGTGGTGTTTTCAATACCAGAGCTGCTGCTGGCTCTAACAGTGGAAACACTCTGTCAGTGGACCCTACATCGGCGGAAATAAGTTTAGAGTGTTCTGTCAAATTTGAGCAACCTTCTAGTGTCATTTACATAGTCACATTTTCGATCGAAGAGTTCATGAAGATGGATGGCTTTGAATTGCAGGTCGATCTTCTCAAAAATATTATATGGAATGAAAGGTCTGCCATACTTCCATGCCATGCCAGGTTCCTGCCATAGTTTTACTTTTTTTTACCTGCAGTGGCTCCTATCACATACGTGCAAGCTGTTTCAGTATTAAAGTGGCTGCTGACAAGGTGGGCAGCTGTGAAATAAATAGTCCATCCTCTCTTGTTTTGGTGGAGGTGCGGCTTCTGCAACCTTACTGTGACAGGGCCGCCTAGCAATAAGTAAGGCCTTTACACTGGGAATTAATGTTTCTTGGTTTTTACTTACTACGAGGCAATAATTAAAAAGTAATCCACTTTGCCCACTACCTCTGCCTGCACAACATTGGTACATTTCTCTACGTGTGGTACAGGAAGACCTTTGATATGAGTAATCATTTAATATTACAAACATTAAACAAGACTTTCATTCATTGGCATAACGTAAGTTTGCACAATGCGAGAATGTAAGTACTTTATTAGAATTGAGATTCAGATGACCCTAATATTTAAAATATCCAAATTACAGATTTTCAGACTCAGTTAACCAAGTTCATGTGGTTACCTACTCACTACATATGACATTCCAGTTGCACATTTTTGCTCGTCCGGTACTGGATGGATGCAATTGTGAAATAAAAGCCACACTCCAAATTGTTTTAGCAGCCAACGTCCCAAATGTATTAAACTATAAAAGAGGGACATGTATGACTTGAATTTAGATTTTCTGAACTACTACAACGAAAGCCTTGATTTTACTAAAGACACAAAGGTGAATATTATACTTCCCTTTTCGTAGTTTATTAGAACAACAGCAAGTAGGTCCATTTCCCAGAATTCCTGGGAAGAATAATCGATCAATGTGAACACAGAATATTTTTCAAATTTGCAAGCAAAAGACAACCAGTGTACACTAAACATTACCAATAACTTATGTGGAAAACTGATGTAGGAAAGTAGGATCTGCTTCTTTTGGTTACCCTTACTTTTCGCTGGATGTAATGCTGTTTTTAACTAGTCTGACTGGGATCCTGATAATCAGGACCCCAGTCTGTCTGCTTTCAATCAATCAATCAATCATGGCATTTGTAAAGCGCACTACATACCCGCGAGGTCTCAATGCACTCGGGGGGGGGGAGCTGCTACTGTTCGAAAAGCCAGGTCTTGAGAAGTCTTCTGAAGGTTAGAAGGTCTACGGTCTGCCGTAGGCGGATGGGGAGGGTGTTCCATGTCTTGGCGGCGAGGTGAGAGAATGATCTGCCGCCGACGGTCACTCTTCGGATGCGGGGGACGGTGGCGAGGGTGAGGTCTGCGGAGCGGAGCTGGCGGGTGGGGGTGTAGAGGCTGAGTCTGCTATTGAGGCACGTTGGTCCGGTGTTGTGGAGTGCCTTGTGTGTGTGGGTGAGGAGTTTGAAGGTTATCCTCTTGTTGACAGGGAGCCAGTGTAGGTCTCTCAGGTGGGGTGTGATGTGGCTGCAGCGAGAGATGTCAAGGATCAGGCATGCGGAGGTGTTCTGGATGCTTTGAAGCCGTTTCAGAGTTTGGCCGGGGCTCCTGCGTAGAGTGCGTTTCCGTAGTCCAGTCTACTACTGACGAGGGCCTGCATGACCGTCTTTCTTGTTTCGGTGGAGAGCCACTTAAAGATCCTGCGAAGCATGCGGAGGGTGTTGAAGCAGGAGGAGGAGACGGCGTTGACCTGCTTCGTCATGGAGAGGGTAGAGTTGAGGATGACCCCTAGGTTGCGTGTGTGGTCGGTGGGAGTTGGGGGTGTTCATAGTGCAGTCGGCCACCAGGAGTCATCCCAGGCCGAGGGGGTGGATCCGAGGATGAAGACCTCCGTCTTGTCTGAGCTCAGCTTCAGTCAGATGGTCCTCATCCAGTCGGTGACAGCCTTCATTCCTTCGTGGAGGTTGGTTTTGGCGGTGTGGGGGTCCTTGGTGAGGTAGAGGATCAGCTGGGTGTCGTCGACGTAGGAGAGGATGTGGAGGTTGTGCCGTCGTGTGATGTGGGCGAGTGGTGCCATGTAGACATTGAACAACGTTGGACTGAGGGATGAGGCTTAGGGTACGCCGCAGATGATCTTGGTGGCTTTGGACGCTCTGTGTTCTGCCAGAGAGGAAGGAGAAGGTCCAGTCCAGGGCTTTCTCTTGGATTCCCACATCATGGAGGAGTGTTCGTAGTGTGCGGTGGCAGAACGTATCGAAGGCGGCTGACAGGTCCAGGAGGATGAGGGCCGCGGTTTCTCCATTGTCTAGCAGGGACCTGATGTCATCGGTGGCGACGATGAGGGCAGTTTCGGTGCAGTGGTTGCTGCGGAACCCGGACTGGGACGGGTCCAGGATGCTGTTCTCCTCGAGGAAGCTGGTCAGTTGTTTGTTGACGGCCTTTTCGATGATCTTCGCCGGGAACAGGAGCAGCGAGATTGGTCGGAAGTTCTTGAGGTCCTTTGGGTCCACCTTGGGTTTCTTGAGTAAGGCGTTGATCTCTGCGTGCTTCCAGCTCTCCGGGAAGGTTGCTGTCTCGAAGGAGATTTGATGGTTTTCCAGAGATGGGGTGCGATGGTGCTTCTGGCTTTGTTGAAGATGTGGTGTGGGCAGGGGTCGTCTGGGGATCCGGAGTGGACGGTGTTCATTATCTTGATGGTGTTGTTGTTGTTGATGTTGGTCCAGGAGATCAGGCGGTTGGTGCAGGTGGTGGTCGTGGGAGCGGGGGTCTCAGTGGTTGCCAGGGTGGTGAGGGTGTTGAAGCTGTCATGGATGTCTGCGATCTTGCGATGGAAGAAGGTGGCCAGCGAGTCGCACAGGTCTTGTGAAGGTGGGATGTCGTTGGTGTTGGAACTGGGGTTGGAGAGTTCCTTCACGATGTTGAAGAGCTCTTTGCTGTTGTGTGCGTTGTTGTCTAGGCGGTCTTTGAAGGAGGGCCTTTTGGCGGATCTGATGAGGTGGTGGTGTCTGCGGGTGGCGTTCTTGTGGGCGGTGTAGGTTTCCGGTGTTCATTCACGGATCCAGGTTTTTTTGAGTTTTTGGCAGGTTCTGCCTAAACTGTTATGTAATGTTATGTACTTAGGTACACTCCAGATTGGATAATGGGGTACCCTTGTCAGTCCCTAGTATATGATACACATATACCCAGGGCATAGGTACCCCAGATGCCTCCCATGGGCTGATGCATGTATTATGCCACCCATGAGAGGCCATGTAAAATGGACCTACAGGCCTGCCATTGCAGCCTGTGTAAGTTGGTGTATGCACCACTTACTTAGGATATAGGTTTTTCTATATCTAAGGATCACTGCACTTAAAACCTTTAAGTTTCCCCTATAGCAGGTATTTACAATCCTGAGGGCAGGGTGCTTGGTTCTAAGTGAGAGGGTACCCCTGCATGAGCCGGACACACCTGCAGCCTACGAAGTCCATTCTCACGGCTGAAAGAAACCCTATCATTTCTGGTGTAAAAAATGTTTTAATCATACCTCCACACCAGTAACGGGTGTGGGAGGTATGATTCCACCCCTCAGAAATGTCTTTCATGGCACCCCTAGTGTTCCCGGTACCAGTCTTCTAGCTCCGGACAGCACAAAATGGCTGCTGCTGACCAGAGACACATTTCTGCCTTCCTGCTGCTGAGCCAAGCTTGAGCAAGGGAAGGCAGAACAATATGCATGCTGTCACAGGAACGTGTGACCTCCTCCCCGACAGGATTTAGTGTATTAGGGCTGGGTGGGTGCGCTTGCCAGCGACTGAAAGTCTGCATGAGGGGCACATTTGGTGTCCCTGTGCATAGTACTGTTCAAACCAGACCTAGGAGCCGTTGGCTCCCGCTCTGGCGTGAAACTGGATAAAGGACATGGGAGTAACCTCCCCCCCTTTCCAGTCCCTCCCCTGGGAGGGTCCCCTGAATTTTTCCAAACCTCTCCCATGTGTACTTATGGGCTAACTTGGCTGTAGGACCTTAGATTCATTGTGGACAAGACTCAGAGCTGAAACCACTGCAATTGGACCGTCTGGGCACTCTGGACTTCGCTGGACTTCTTTTGGTCCTGACTTCTTCTCCCTCTCAGTCTGCTGCATGAGCTGTACCTGTACCGTGTAGGTTATGTAGGTCCTGTGGAGCATCCAAGACACCTGAACATAATCTCCCTTGGAGTGAAGGAATCACTCCTGTGCATTTGCAGGCACTCCAACACTGCTGATGGTCTGCTAATCCCAAGATCCTATGAACTCTGAAAGGCTCAGCAACACAAGACATGGGTTTCTATGTCCATCGAGGTCCGAGCTGAGCTGCCCTCTCACCAATTTTGAGGTAAGAATCACTCATTGGGTCTGCAATACCCGAATCCCTGTGCACTGTGTATTTTTGCAAGTGCATGTGCTTGTTGGCAATCCTGCGACAAGTGCATTGGGCTTCAAGTAGCGCAAACCTCTGGCAACTCTTCCTACAAAGATCTTCAACTACCTTGCACCAATTGAGTGTCATCTTTAATTTCCTAAGGCATCCCCAATTGCTCGGGGCCTGCCCTGACTCCCCTGCTTGTGGTGAGTCTTCTGGACCTTGGAACTATCTGAACGGTACATTTCCTTGAGTTCCTGCATGGATTGCTTTTGACAAGGCTCGTCGGTGCTCCCACCGGACACTGACCCCTCAGCACTCGACATCCTTTGTCGAACAGTTCGCATCCGGCTCCTGATTGTCCTCAATGTCACCTGGTCCCCGCAGATGCAGAGCAAGGTCACTGTCAACTATCCTGAAGCACCCTACATCAGTGGGCATTCATCTACCGAGCCCCTGTCACTCTCATGTGACCCATACTCTGTCCCCTCTGCTTTCAGGTACTCCTTGACAAGAATCCATGTATGGATTCCAGTGGACACTTCCTCCTCTCCCAGCAGCGGCTCTTCTTTGAAGTCCTTCATTGGGTTCGACGGCGGTTTCAGACTCCACTTCCCACCTATACACGTGGCTTCCCTGGGTTAAGTAACTTGGGTACTTCGGTATCCAACGGTGAGTTGGATCTCTAATCTTCTGTCTGCTACAGGGTTTCTTCGTAGTGCACTGGGAAGGGTCCTTAATCTTTAAAAATCCAACGTGACTTACTCATGGGCTTGTACGGAGCAAACAGTTGTATACTCACATGGCACATGCAAACCGGGGGTCCCTATCTACTCACCTTGGGTGGTTCCTTGAGGTCCCAGCAATTCTACATCCTCTCGACATTGTTCTGACTCAAGTCGTGGTTCTTATACAACTTTTTTAGTACATTGTTTCCTATCCCCCAGGACCCACTGTGTATTAGTGCTATTTAATGAGACGTCTTTGCTACACTATTGTGTGATTTGTGTCTATCTCTGTGTGCGAGATACTGGAATATACTAGAGAGTATTCTATAATAAATACATATTTTTATAAATACCTTGTGTGGTTCTCTTTCATTTAATCTATGCTATAAGATTACATTCTGGTAAAACAAGCTGCTTTACACTACTTCAAGACTAAGCCGGAAGGCTGCTCTCCACACCTACCACTTGGATAGCATTCTAAGGTTCTCTGAGACCTCTTAAATAACCATAGTGGTTGTCCGTACTAGTGCAAGGTGCCCACTTACATTAGTGGACAGCATATACCAGGCCACTCTCTCACATTGGTATACAGCGGTTAGGATTCAAGCCTGGATTGCTTTACCAAATAAATATTTGTACTGAATAACTGAAAAACCACTAGTACTAGGCACATATAATGCAAGCTTAGAATAAGTAAGTTCTACTGAACTTGGGGCTGGGTAAGTTAAGGGTCTAGCACACCCTTTCTCCAACCTAAGAGAGTTTAGCTCCCACTAGGTTAGGTAGGTGCAACACCACACCACACTTAGTATGTCTACTAAAGGAGACACCAGTGACTCTCTGCTTTTTAGATACAGTGAATTTTCATTCTAAGAACTGAAAGCACTGTGTGCCTCTAGGAAGCTGAAGACAGTGAGGAGTGTCAACACTCAAAGCCTGGTAGAGGTGTTACTGTTAGAAGAACTAAGGAAGACTCCTGGATCAGATGAACAGGACAGAGTGAGTAGGCCAGGGAATGAAGATAGGGCTGGAGGGGATCCCCTCTTTGACCTAGAATCTAACGTCGACAAGGGGGAACCTGATGGCTTCCACATGGACAACTCAGATCTTCCAGATAAAATGGAGAAGGCCTTGAGGGCCCCCTCTTTGTTCCTTCTGGGAGAGTGCAAAGTTTACCAAGCAGATCTAGATCTCCCTCTTCAGAGTCTAATCACCCAGGAGAGTCTGTATGGACCTCTGTATCTAGCAAGAGGGACCACTCTTTTGATAGAGAGTACCAGCTTCTTGAACTTTAGAAAGCTAGGCTTAGGCTCAAGAAATAGTAGTAGGTCCTTGACAAAGAGTCCCTAGAAGTCCAGAGAGCTAGAAAAAAATGGGACTAGAGTCCCATGTGGCAGCAACAGTGTCCCTAGAGTTAAATAACATTCCTTGGATCATTGGAACTTGAGCAAGATTGTCCCTCCCTACCATGTGGAGGATGACATCCATAAATGATAACTGCTTTAGAGAGGGCCTGTAACGTTCAGAAGGTCCTCAAGAGTAGTGGGCAGCTATCTTGTGGCACTCCTTAGCTGACAAAGGTAGAGGTAAGCTCCTCAGTGTTAGAGAAGAGGATGCTGAGAATTACTCAGTTTTGAAGAGTGCTCTCATTGATGGGGTTGGCTTAACCGCTGAACACTACAGGATTAAATTCAGAGACACTCAGAAGGCACACAATCAGGACTGCATAGACTTTGTGTATAGTGCTATAAAGGCTCTGGAAGACTGGTTGCTTGGCAGCAAAGTAAATGATTTTGATGGATTGTATAATTTGATTATGAGGGGGCAGACACATAATAATTGCCAAAATCAGTTATTGCATTAGTACCTGATGGATTCTGATCTGACTTTTCCCCAAAAATTGGGAAAGATGGCAGATACGCTGGTCAGGGTCAGGGTGAAGCAGAAAACCCAGAAAACTGGTGGTGACCAGAAGAGGCAAGATTATGAAACTCAAGATAAGGCTGGGAACAAGGGTAGAGACAAAAAAATAGTCTTCATCAGGGCCCCAAAAAACCTGCATCTGGGGGAGAGTTACAATCCAACAAGGAAAGAGACAAAAATAAACTTTGGTGTTACTTTTGCAAGGTGAAAACCCATTGGACAAGAGATGCTGATTGTCCAAAAGCCAAGGGAAATCCTCCTACCACCACTGCCCCTAAGGCAATTGCACCCCTATCACAAGTACAAGTGGTGGTACAGGGAACAAGGGATTAGTAGGGTTAACCTTGGGCTCTGAGATGAGTTCTGGTCTAGTCAGAACTCCAACCCAGGTTGTGCTTGTTTGTGATGGTGGCATGGATTTTACCACCTTGTTTGTCAGTCCCAGTAACCTGTACAAATACAGACAGCAGCCTTTGATAAATTGCAAGGATGCCATGGCATACAGGGACACATGACAAAGAATCTTGTGGCCTCTGACCAAATCATACTTGGAGAAATGTACCAAGTGACCAATGCACACAATATCAGGACTGACCATTCCTTGGCAGTTGCTAATTTCTGCTGGGGAGGGGTAACTGTCCCTCAAAAGGTTGATTTAAGTTCAGACCTACCAGTAGAGTGTTTTTTGGGCAATGATTTGGAGACTTCAGCTTAGGCTGAAGTGGAACTAAGGACTCATGCAGCAATGTTGGGCATCTCTGCAGATGTGTTTGCTGTGACTTGGTCACAAGCCAAACTGTCAGCCACTGAACAGTGTAGGAGATGTAGGATCTGCTTCATGTGTTTACCCCCACTTTTTGCTGGTGTTTCACTGTTTTTCAACTTTAGTCTGGCTGGGACTCTGCTATTCAGGGCCCCAGCCTAGCTGCTTCCTCTCTAAAATGATTACAAGTACTTTAGGTACAGTCCAGATTAATTCTGAGGTGCCCTTATAAGTCCTAGTATATGGTATACCTTGTACCCAGGGCATAGGTACCCCAGAGGCCTACCAGGGGCTGAAGCATGTATTATGCCACCCCTAGAAAGCCACCCGAAATGACACCACAGGTCTGCTACTGCAGCCTGGGTAAGTAGGTGCATGCACCCTTTACTGAGATACAGGTTCACTATAACATACAATATACTGCACTGTCACCCCTATGGCAGGCCTTATCAATCCTGAAGGCAGGGTGCTTGGTTATATGTGAGGGGGTGCCCAGGCATGAGCTGGGCCCCTCTGCAGCCTTCAGAATCTCTTCTCCGGGGTTGTCAGTATTGCAGCCTGACCATATACTCTTAAGTGCATTATAACCAAACGGTAAATGTTAACTTTGGACTGGCTGCATGGAAACATGTCGTGTTTGGTGTCAAACACCTTGGAATCATACATCCACACCAGTAACTGGTGTGGGAGTATGATCCCACCCTTCTAGAGGGAGAGACCTGGCAGCACTGGTATACCCGGTAGAAACTTAATAGAGCCCTGGCATCACAAAATGGATGCTGCAGCCACAGAAACAAGTCTGGCCTCCTACTGCTGACCGAAACTCCAGCAGGGGAGGCCTGGACAATAGGTTTCCTGTCACAGGGAGGTGTAACCACCTCCCAGACAGGATTATGTGTATTGGGGCTGGGTGGGAGCACGCTCTGAGTGCTTTGAAGTCCTGCACTGGGGGCACATTAGGGGTCCCTGTGCATAGTCCAGCTCAGATTGGTTCAAGGGCTTTCAGCCCCTGCTCTGGCATGAAACTGGACAAAGGAAATGGATGTAGCCCCCCTCTTTACAAACCCTCCCATAGGTGGGTCCCCAGAGCTAGTCCAGCCCCTTCCTTAGGTATTAGTAAGGAACCTCTGTAACCAGAACTTTAGATTTCCCTGGATGAAACTCTAAAGCTGAATCCTGGATCTTCGACGCTCTGCTAAAGACCAGAGGACAGTAGAAATCTCCCTTGGGGTCAAGGAGTGATTCTCCTGCTTGGCAGGCTCCAATGAAGCAATTTGCCGGTCTGCATTTCTGAAGCTCCTGCCAGACCCCGAAGAATTTTCAGCCCAGGAAGAGGATTTTCAGACATCTCAGAGGCCATCCCATGTCCCCAGCAAAGCTGAGACCCGCAGCCCTCGTGAGTAGCTTGGAACCGGAACTCCTGGTCACCGTGCACTTTTTGCAAGTCCATTGACTTCTCGACATCTCCTGAAGTCGTACTTCAGCTGACTTGTAGCCCCTATCTCGAGCACTGAATCCACTGAAGATTGTTGGCCTGGTCATTCCTTGTGACCCGTGGGCTGCCATTTTGTGTTTCATCTCAAGGTCCCTTCGTGATCCCTGGTCTGTTGACTGGTGGGTCCCTGAGGGGGTAAGGTTGAATTTCTGTGGGCTTTCCTGGTTTCTCTTGATGTGCCCCGACTCCCTACCAAGTGTTGAGTCCCACAGACCTTGCTGGTCTGCACCGAAGCATCTTTCTTGTTTCTGTGTGGGTTGCTGTTGCCAAGGCTTGTTGTGTCCAATCCGGGCACCGATGCTGCAGCACTTGACATCCTTCGTGGGACAGCTCGAATCCAGCTCCTGGTTGTCCTCAACACCTCCTGGTCCTCGTGGCTGAAGAGTCAAGCTTCACCTCTTTCACTTGAAATCACCCAACATCGGTGGGCATCTGTCCATTGCCTTCCTGGTCACTGGCTAATGACCCAGACTCTGTCCCCTCTGCTTTTAGGTTCTTCTCATCTTCGATCCAGGCTTGGATCTCTTCAGACACTTCGCATCTTCACGGCAGCAGCACTTCTTCGCCAGCTCCCATTGAAATCGACAACGTGACCCGACCCGACACCAAAAGACACCTATGCATCCAGTTTCCCTGGGTGAGGTAACACGAGTACTCCGGTGCTCCCGTGTGTGCTAGCCCTTGAAATTCCTAAGTCCAAAAGGGTTTGGTCCTGACTCATTTCTAAGTGTCCCTAATCTTTAAAATCTAACCGCGAATTTCCCCATAGAAGCTAACGGGAACTTGCGGCTGTGTTCACACACTGCACACGGCCACTGTGGGTCCCCTTTGTCACTACCTTGGGTGGTTCCTTGGGGACCCAGCGATTCTACAGGCTCTAGGCCTTGTGTCTAGTTAATTCATGGTTCTTATACCTCTATTTTAGTATATGGTTTGGCTCGCCCCTAGGGCCTGACATGTATTTGTACTATTTTACTGTGATATTGAAGTGTAACTTATGTGTTTTGACCTCTAGTCTCATAAAGAGACTAGGAGGGTGTGTTTAGTAATAAATACATATATTTTATATATATACCTGCTGTGGATATCTTTCATTTAATGACTCAAGAGATTATAGACTGGTAAAACAAGCTGCTTTACATTCCTTCAAGACTTAGCCTGAAGGCTGCTCTCCATAGCTACCACTAGGATAGCTTTCAATAAAGGTTGCCTTTAACCTATAACTAATAAGGGGCTGTTTGGACTGATACAAGGTGCCCACTATAACTAGTGGACAGCATATATCAGGCCAACTTCTCACATTGGTGTGCAGTGTGTGGGATTCCAGGTTGGTATTGTTTCACCAGATAATATCAATTGAGTAACTAACTGAAAACCACTAAAGGTACCCTTGGTACATATAATACAAGCTTTAGAATACAGTAAGTTCTACTGAACTTAGAGCTGTGTGTTAAGGCATAGCACACCCTTTCTACAACTCAAGAGAGTTTAGTAGGCCACACTAGAGTAGGTAGTGCAATACACCACACCACACTAGTAATGTCTTCAAGGCCAGGAACCAGTAGGTCCTTGCCAGAAGCCAATGGGTTTCAAGATTCCCAGTATGATAGCCTCCCATTCATGGAACTGAGAGCATTATGTACAACTAGGAAACTGAAGACAGGCAAAAGTCCAACCACCCAGCATCTCATAGAGGTACTCAGGCTGGATGACCTTAGCAGATCTTTAGGATCTGAAGGGCTAGGCAGAGTGGGTGGGACAGCACCAGAGGAAAGGCCTAGGGGTGTAACTCCCCATGACCTGACCTCTGAGGCTGGCCAGGCAGATAACAATGATCTGGACCTGGAAAATCCAATTCCCCTAGACAGTGATGGAGAGGACCATAATGGACCCCTTTTTGTCCCTCCTGGGAGAGTTGGTGGTGGGCCTAGAAGGTCAAGATCTCCCTCTGTGGAGTCTAACCATTCTGGTTCATCCATAGGGACCTCAATCTCTACTCATAGGAGGGAAACCTATCAGGAGAGAAGGGAGAGACAGCTTAAGCATGAGGAAGCTCAGCTTGAAATCAGAAGAAAGCAGGTAGCCCTAGATAGGGAGGTCCTAGAGCTCTACAGAGCTAGAAAAAAGGTGGGACTAGTGTTCCTTGGTGGCAGCAGCATCCCTAGAGATAGGGAAAGGTCTTATGACCATAGAAACCTGAATAAGATTGTCCCTCCCTACCAGAGTGGGGATAACATCCACAAATGGATAACTGCACTGGAAAGGGCCTGTAAAGTACAAAGGGTCCCCCAGGAGCAGTGAGCAGCAATCTTATGGCTCTCATTTGCAGACAAAGGTAGAGATAAGCTCCTCACTGATAGAGAGGAGGAGGCAGATGATTACAACAGTCTGAAGCGTGCCTTAATTGATGGGTTTGGCTCAACCAATGAGCAATACAGGTTAAAGTTCAGGGATACCTAAAAGGCACAGACTCAGGACTGGGTAGACTTTGTAGATTGTGCTACTAAGTCTCTGGAAGGTTAGTTACTTGGCAGTAAAGTGCATGACTATCAAGGATTGTACAATTTAATTATGAGGGAGCAGATCCTTAATAATTGTCAAAATCAGCTGTTGTACCAGTACCTGGTGGACTCAGATCTGACCTCTCCCCAATAATTGGGAAAGAAGGCAGACAAGTGGGTCAGAACCAGGGTGAGGCAGAAAGTACAGAACTAAGGTGGTGAACCCAAGAAGCGAGATCCTAAAAACTCTGGCAAGGGTGGGGAGAAAGGTAAAGACCAGAAGTCTTCACAAGGGCCCCAAAAATCTTCTTCAGGTGGGGATTCACAGTCTGGCAAGGGAAAAGGCCAAAAGAAACCATGGTGCAAAATCTGTAAGCATAACACTCACTGCACCAGTGACTGCACCAAGTCCAAAGAATCTACTCCAGCCACCATTGCCCCTAAGGCAACTGTTCCCCCTAGTGCATCTACAATTGGTGGTGGTAATTTCCAGAATAAGGGTGTAGTAGGGTTGACACTGGGTTCTGAGATGGACTCTGGCCTATCTGGCCTAGTCAGAGTTCCAACTCAGGCTGTTCTAGTCTGTGATGGGGGCATTGATATGGCCCCTTTTGTGAGTCCCAGTAATCTGGGAAAAAACACTCAACAGCCTTTAATAAATGGAAAAGAGGCTTTGGCACTCAGGGACACATGATCAATTGTCACAATGGTGACAAAAGATCTTGTGGATGCTGGGCAGATTATACTTGGTGAAATGTACCAAGTGACCAATGCTAGCAATGTCGGAACAGACCAATCTCTAGTAGTGTTAACTTCTCCTGGGAGGGATAACTGGCCTTAAGAAGGTTGTGGTAAGTGCAGACCTACCAGTACAGTGCTTGCTTGGCAATGATCTAGAGATTTCAGTGGAGCTCAGGACACATGCAGAAAGGTTAGGGATCCCTGCTCATGTCTTTGCTGTGACTAGGTCTCAGGCTAAAATGTCTAACACTGGACAGGCCCTGGATTCTGGAATAATGGACCAGGTGCCTCCCAAGAGGAGGAGCAGTAGGGTTAAGGCAGTGCCTTCTCACCTGACTCAGAATGCAGATCAGTCTCCTCAGGGAGATGATCTTGAGCCTGAAGAAGGAACTGTCCCAGAGGAGCTTGAACCTGACCAGTTTGAGATCTTGGGGACAGGGGGCCCTTCCAGGTCTGATCTGAGCCAGGAGCAGAAAACCTGTCCCACCCTCTCTTGAACCCCTCAGAAAGCAAGCTGCTGATGAGGCTGCTGGGAATGCTAGTGGCACCCATAAAGTGTATTGGAATGATGGACTCCTTTACTCAGAGAGTAGAGACCCCAAGCCTGGTGCATCCAGGAGGTTGGTTATACCTCTGAAGTTTAGGGGCTTCCTATTGGCACTAGCCCATGATATTCCCCTTCCAGGACACCTGGGCCAGAACAAGACTTGGGACAGAATTGTCCCACACTTTCACTGGCCCCATATGTCTGAAGACACTAAGGAGTTGTGTTGCTCCTGTGAGACCTGCAAAGCCAGTGGCAAGGCAGGTGGAACCACACAGGCCCCCCTGATACCACTACCTATGGTGGGGGTTCCCTTTGAGAGGGTTGGGATTGACATTATTGGTCCCATGGATCCTCAGACAGCATCTGGACACAGGTTTATACTGGTGGTGGTAGACAATGCCACCAGGTACCCAGAAGCAATCCCCCTAAGGACCACTACAGCACCTGTGGTGGCAAGAGCACTCTTGAGTGTATTCTCAAGAGTAGGCTTTCCTAAGGAGGTAGTATCTGACAGGGGAGCAAACTTCATATCTAGTTACTTGACTGCTATGTGCAAGGAGTGTGGAGTGAACTACAAGTTCACCACACCCTAGCACTCACAATGCAATAGTCTAGTTGAAAGGTTCAACAAAACCTTAAAGGGCATGGTTAAAGGACTCCCAGAAAAGCTTAGGCGAAGATGAGACATACTCTTGCCTTGCCTTTCATTTGCATACAGGGAGGTGCCTCAAAAGGGGGTTGGCTTAAGCCCATTTGAACTTTTGTTTGGTCACCCTGTCAGGGGTCCATTGTGCCTGGTTAAGGAAGGATGGAAGTTACCTCTCAAGTCCCCCGAACAAGACATAGTGGACTATGTACTCGGTCTCCGCTCCAGGATGGCTGAGTTTATGAAAAAAGCAACCAAAAACCTTGAGGCTAGCCAGGAATTAGAAAAGGCCTGGCATGACCAAAAGGCTGTACTGACAGTCTACCAGCCAGCACAGAAAGGGTGGGTGTTGGAGCATGTGGCCCCAGCAGCCCTCCAGGACAAATGGAGTGGCCACCATACAATTGTTGAACAGAAAGGGGAAGTCACCTGCTTGGTAGACCTTGGAACCCCTAGGAGTCCCCACAGGGTACTTCATGTCAACAGACTAAAACCATATGTTGACAGGACAAACATGGGCTTGCTCATGGCTACTGATGAAGGACAGGAGGAAGAGAGTGACCCACTCCCTGACCTGCTTTCTCAGAACCCTGATGATGGGTCAGTTGATGGTGTAGCCTTGGCAGGCAGCCTCACTGCCCAGCAGCAAACTGACTGCAGAAAACTTCTCAGCCAGTTCAGACATATGTTTTCTCTGACTCCAAGTCAGACCACCTGGTGCACTCATGAAGTGGACATTGGGGATAGTCTGCCTGTGAAGAATAAGATCTACAGGCAACCTGACCATGTCAGGGACTGTATAAGGACAGAAGTCCAAAAGATGTTGGATTTGGGAGTCATTGAACCGTCAGATAGCCCTTGGGCTAGTCCAGTAGTCCTGGTACCTAAACCTCATACCACACTGGCAAGAGAGAGATTAGGTTTTGTGTGGATTACAGGGGTCTCAATGCAGTCACTAGGACTGATGCCCATCCCATCCCCAGGGCAGATTAGCTAATAGATACTTTGGCCTCAGCCAAGTTTCTAAGCACATTTGACCTGACAGCTGGCTACTGGCAGATCAGACTGGCTGATGATGCAAAGCCTAAGACAGCATTTTCTACCCCTAGTGGGCACTATCAATTTGTGGTAATGCCCTTTGGTTTGAAGAATGCACCTGCCACTTTCCAAAGGTTGGTGAATCAAGTCCTTACAGGCCTGGAAGACTATAGTGCAGCATGTCTAGATGATATTGCTGTCTTTAGCTCCACATGGGAGGATCACCTGGTCCACCTGAGGAATGTTTTGGAGGCCTTGCAAAAAGCAGGCCTAACTATCAAGGCTACTAAGTGCCAGATAGGGCAGAGTCAGGTTGTGTACCTGGGCCACCTTGTAGTTGGAGGCCAGGTTCAACCATTGCAGAGCAAAATCCAGACCATAATGGACTGGGTTGCTCCCACTACCCAGACTCAGGTGAGAGCCTTCTTAGGCCTGACTGGGTACTATAGAAGATTTGTCAAGGGGTATAGATCAGTAGTGACTCCCCTGAATTACTTAACCTCTAAGAAAATGCCCAAAAAGGTTCAGTGGACAGCTAGCCGTCAAAAGGCATTTGATGACCTGAAGCAGACTACTCCAAAAAGTTAATTGTCCAAACAGATGCATCTGAGTTGGGGGTAGGGGCTGTACTGTCACAGTTGAATGATGAAGGTCAGGATCAACCAGTAGCTTTCATAAGCAGAAGGTTGACCCCCAGAGAGAAACGTTGGTCAGCCATTGAGAGGGAGGCCTTTGCTGTGGTTTGGGCTCTGAAGAAGTTGAGGCCATACTTATTTGGTACTCACTTCATTGTTCAGACAGACCATAAGCCCCTCTTATGGCTAAAACAGATGAAGGGTGATAACCCCAATTTTCTCAGGCGGTCCATTTCCCTACAGGGGATGGACTATACAGTGGAACATAGACCTGGGAGTAACCATGCCAATGCAGATGGACTCTCCAGCTATTTCCACTTAGAACATGAAGACTCAACTGGTCAAGGTTAGTTTAATGTCCCTGCATTTGGGGGGCATTGTGTAGGAGAGTAGGATCTGCTTCACATGTTTCCCCCCACTTTTTGCTGGTGTTTCACTGTTTTTCGCCTTTAGTCCGTCTGGTACCCTGTGATTCAGGGCCCCAGCCTAGCTGCTTCCTCTCTAAAATGATTCCAAGTACTTTTGGTATAGTTCAGATTGGATCTGAGGTGCCCTTAGAAGTCCCTAGCATATGGTATACTATGTACCCAGGGCATAGGTACACCAGCGGCCTACCAGGGGCTGATGCATTTATTATGCCTCCCCTGGAAAGCCACCCAAAATGACACCACAGGTCTGCTACTGCAGCCTAGGAAAGGTGGTGCATGCACCCCTTACTGAGATATAGTTTCACTATATTTCACCATATACTGCACATACAAACCTATCAGCCACCCCTATGGCAGGCCTTATCAATCCTGAAGGCAGGGTGTTTGGTTTATATGTGAGGGGGTGCCCAGTCATGAGCTGAGCCCCTCTGCAGTCTTCAGAATCTCTTCTCCGGGGTTGTCAGTAGTGCAGCCTGACCATATACTCTTAAGTGCATTATAACCAAATGGTAATGCTAACTTTGGACTGGCTGCACGGAAACATGTCGTGTTTGGTGTCAAACACCTTGGAATCATACCCCCACACCAGTAACTGGTGTGGGAGTATGATCCCACCCTTCTAGAGGGAGAGACATGGCAGCACTGGTATACCCGGTAGAAATTTAATAGAGCCCTGGCATCACAAAATGAATGCTGCAGCCACAGACACAAGTCTGGCCTCCTACTGCTGACCGAAACTCTGGCAGGAAAGGCCTGGACAATAGGTTTCCTGTCACAGGGAGGTGTAACCACCTCCCAGACAGGGTTATGTGTATTGGGGCTGGGTGGGAGCACTCTCTGAGTGCTTTAAAGTCCTGAACTGGGGGCACATTTGGTGTCCCTGTGCATAGTCCAGCCCAGACCAGTTCAGGGGCTTCCAGCCCCTGCTCTGGCGTAAAGCTGGACAAAGGAAATGGGTGTAGCCCCTCTCTTTCCAAACCTTCCCGTAGGTGGGTCCCCAGAGCTAGTCCAACCCCTTTTTTAGTTATAAGTAAGGAACCTCTGTAACCAGAACTTTAGATATCCCGGGACAAAACTCTGACGCTGAATCCTGGAACTTCAACGCTCTACTGAAGACTAGAGGACTGAAGAAATCACCCTTGGGGTCAAGGAGGGACCCCCCTGCTTGGCAGGCACCAATGAAACATTTTGCCAGTCTGCATTTCTGAAGCTGCTGCCAGACTCCGAAGTATTTGCAGCCCAGGAAGAGGATTTCCAGACATTGCAGAGGAGGACCCGAGGCCCCAGCAAAGCTGAGACCCGCAGCCCTCATGAGTAGCGTGGAACCAGAACTCCCATTCACCATGCACTTTTGCAAGTGCATTGACTTCTCGACGTCTTCTGAAGTCATGCTTGGGCTGACTTGTAGCCCCCACCTCGAACACTGAGTCCACTGAAGATTGTTGGCCTGGTCATTCCGAGTGACCCGTGGGCCGACATTTTGTGTTTGATCTTGAGGTCCCTTCGCGATCCCTGGTCCGTTGACTGGTGGGTCCCTGAGGGCGTAACTTTGAATTTCCGTGGGCTTTCCTGGTTGCTCCAGACATTCCCCAACTCCCTACCAAGTGATGAGTCCCACAGACCTTGCTGGTCTGCACCAAACATCTTTCTCATTTCTGCGTGGGTTGCTGTTGCCAAGGCTTGTTGTGTCCAATCCGGGCACCGACACTGCAGCACTCGACATCCTTTGTGGGATAGCTGGAATACACCGCTTTCATCTGAAATCACCCGACATCGGTGGGCATCTGTCCATCTCCTTCCTTGTCACTGGCTAGAGACCTAGACTCTGTCCCCTCTGATTTCCGGTTCTTCTCATCTTCGATCCAGGCTTGGATCTCTTGAATCTTCACGGCAGCAGCACTTCTTCGCCAGCTCCCATTGAAATCGATGACGCGACCCAACGCCAAAAGACACCTATGCATCCGGCTTCCCTATTTGAGGTAACACGAGTACTCCGGTGCTCCCGTGGGTGCTAGCCCTAGAACTTCCTAAGTGCCATAAGGGATTGGTCCTGACTCATTTCTAAGTCCCTAATCTTTATAAATCTAACCGCGATTTTCCCCATAGAAGCTAACGGGAACTTGTTGCTGTGTTCACACACTGCACCCGGCCCCCGTGGGTCTCCTGTGTCACTACCTTGGGTGGTTGCTTGTGGTCCCATCGATTCTACAGGCTCTAGGCCTTGTGTTTAGTTAAGTCGTGGTTCTTATACCACTATTTTAGTATATGGTTTGGCTCACCCCTAGGGCCTGACGTGTATTTGTGGTATTTTACTGTGATTATTGAAGTGTAACTTATGAGTTTTGACCTCTAGTCTCATAAAGATATTAGGAGGGTGTGTTTAGTAATAAATACATATATTTCATATATATACCTGGTGTGGAGGGGGCCGCAGCGCCGCTGTGCTCGTGACGAGCTCAGCTCGTCATGACCCACAGTGGAGCTGTGCTCGTCATTACTCACAGTGGAGCTGTGCTCATGACGAGCTGAGCTCGTCACGACCCCGTCCACTCATTAATTCTCCCGCACAGGTGGGGAATTAATCGTGCGTGGGCGGGCCGCAGCCGTTATGACGGCTCAGCTCGTCATGAGCACAGCTCCACTCAACCGGTTAAACCTTGCAAACTCACTTTTTGTGGCTCTGATTGGCTCTGAAAAACTGGGGTAATGCCATGCATCGGAAATGACTGTGTTGAGTTACTCTGCCCTGGGAAGGTGTTCCATGGGTGTTGGGTGGGTGTTCCCAAGCAACTCCCATGGTTTTTGACACATTCCCAATTTACAAGACCATGTCAATCTGGGAATGACCCACGAAGATACGCCTTCCCCGAAGAAGCGTAACAATTAAAAATATCTTTATTTCTACTCATTATTTCCTCTTTCTATATGTGCTGCATTCTGCAGGACAGAACACAATTCTCGTAAATATGCCCCTCGGTATTTTAGATTGATGTGACTTATCTTCATCCAATCATACATCCACTCAGCCATTCTTGTACTCATCAATGTATTCAGTTATCCATTCACATATGCAATCTTCAGCCAACTCTCCATGCATTGAGTCACCCATCAATTATCCATCCACATTGTCCTCCAGTTTAGCAGATTACTCGAGCTCATAATTACTCACTCATCCAATCATCGTCATGACTATCACATAGGCATGCACAAACTCATCAGTCAATGACGAAGCCCTGTCACTCATAAAACAGACAGACCTATTGCTCGCTTAAGATTCCTCTGCACGTGAGAAACGTTCCATGCAAGTGGCAGCAGCTGCGCTCTGGCTCATAATATTAGGTGCAGGATTTTAGGTGTTGTTACGGCCCTGCATATGTGCACAAAATCCTTCAAAATGTTTTCGAGCTTGAGCACACGGTCTCTGTGTGTCTCAAAGGCAGGCAACTCGAACCGCAGCCTGTTGAAATAAGCCTATTATGCATGTCGGCATTTCTTTTGAAATGCTATCATAAAATACACAGCTAATTCATTAATCTTTCACGAAGCTTGCCGAGATCCCTACAGGCATTTAAAATGGATCATAACAGCAGCACACAAGAGAGGTTCAATGGTAAGAAGCAAATGCCTTCACAAGTACTTTATCAGGATTCCTGAAAGCAATGCAGCACAGAACGGTGGAACGCCGAATGTGGCTGCCGTTTTGGTTGAAATATGTTGTCTTTGTGATAAGTGGTAGACGATTTTACACGGAAATCTTGATTAGCATTTACAAGAATATGTCTTCATTGTGATAAAAATATATTCTAAACCAGTAAATGTTTAGCCACAGGCACAGAATTGTTTAGTTTCAGAAATTCCGGTTCTGTAAATATATCTGAGTCCAGATTTTGAGAGATGAGAACAAGCTACATGTTTCTTTTCTCACATTCCAAGATATTGCTCTGCGAGAGGAGGAACATGTTTGTTGGATGATGTCTGAATTCTTGCATAAACATGGTACTTCATTGACTGATTTTGTCTAATATTTGTCCTTTAGATAGCTATGAATACGTTCCCTATTTTTTGCTGTAAAGTTTTAGAGTATTTTAATGCAAACCCGGGCGAAACTCGCATAGTTCACTTTACATAAATTACACTGACTACTTCAGTGTAAGAAATCGGATTATTATTTTGGGATGAAAACTGCCCACCTCAAGGGATAATCACAAAGCTTGGTCAAGCGAACTCTTAAAGACAGTAAATGAACCTGATCTCAACACCCACTCTGGTAGCTATGGTAAAGTGCAGGCAGGCTTTACATTAGGGAAATGTGTAAAGTATTTATGCAGTACCGCAATGGTAATAACATCAACACACTAAGCAATACAACTCACAAACTGAATGAGAAAAATGTGAGAAACAAAAATACACGAAATCGGCAAAACTACAGCAAGGGGAACCAGCGATATGAATGTTTAAAGTTTTAACTCCAAATAGTGCCAAAAATAGCTAAGCACCAATGACAATCTATGGTAGTAAGGGTGATGGAGTTCCCTTCCTGAAAACATTTTGGTCCCCCAGCCGAATTTGAATTAGGCGGGCCTGTTGTAATAAAAAAGACGTCCTTTTCCAAGGTAAATTAAGTAAGTTGGTTTATTAAGATAGATGATAAAAAGAGCCCCAGCAGGAGCAGCCATCCTGCTGCTCAGCCCATCCTCCAACTGACACACACCCATCCAACATTCACCTGCATCACCTCACCAACCTCATACAAACCCAGTCACACTGGCTGAGCACCAGGTATAACACATCTCCCTTCTTTACAAAGGATATAAAAGGAGCTGTTTCTGCAAATTACACCAATCAAAGTATAACAATAGATTCTCTTGCATGCATGTTTACAAAATAGCAAACAAGACATCATAAAGGAGCATGGACTTGTAGGTGGAAACACTTCACACATGATGCAAAAAGAATAAGCAATATGTCATAACTTATTAATAGGAAAGTACCATGGATGTTGTCAAATAAAATAAAGACAATTAAAGTTAACAATAAGATACAAATACCATCATGTCACCCTTCTTTACAAAGCAAATATATACAGAATACCCTCATGTTCCCACTATTAACCAGCAACAACAACATACACTCCACAGCACCGCACAACTTCTATCAAACCCCTTATGCCACAAACATGCCAGCTGTCCAGGTTGGTATAAAAGACAGCATGCAGGGCCCACACCACCAGTGGCGCAATGGAGGACCGTCCAAAGTGACTAACAAAACATGAAGCTAGGTAGAACACCTCGGCTTAAAACTGCCCCTCACCCCTACCCAAAGTAGGGATGGAAAAACGCTCCAGGCAGAAAGAGTTTGGATGAAATGATGGCCTTCACCCTAACCCAAAGTAAGAGTGGAAAAACTCTCCAATGACGCAAAATCTATTAGGAGCCTCACACACCCATGAGTTGGCTTAATCGCTGCCCTTCCCCCAGAGCCCATAGTAAGGGTGGAACAAATTCACATACACAAGTCCTTGTCTAAAACCCTGCCCAGCACCCTTGTAGGAAGGATGGTACACTGAAAAAACGTATTGAAACACTCATGAGATGGCTTAATCAAAAACTCCAATAATCACTACTCTGGCTTACTCTTTGCCCTTCACCCTTACCCCGTAGGAAGGGTGGAATAAACTCCAATAACCACTAATCCGGCTTACTCTCTGCCCTTCACGATTAGACCATAGAAAGGGTGGAAAAACTCCAATAACCACTAATCCAGCTTACTCTGTGCCCTTCACGATTACCCCGTAGAAGGGGTGGAAAAACTCCAATAACCACTTATACGGCTTACTCTCTACTCTTCACCCTTTCCCCATTGGAAGGGTGGGAAAACAAACTTCAAACACCAATACTGTAATGAACAAAACCCCCCAAGAATACTCAATATCTATACACTAGTCCCCAGTAACACTCAAGATAACCTCTGGATCTCAAACCTATGAGACACCCAGTGCTCTCAACTCAGATACACTCTAACTCTGCCACACTCAACTCACAGTACAAATAGTCAATCCTCTAGAGTACATATTCCCAATTTTACAATTAAAAGCTTGTCCGCTGCAACAACAGAGGTCAATACACTGGCCCTCAAAGCATCATCTCAAATATGGACACACAACATGAACCTGCCCCTACATTAGAGCAGTTACTTCTACTAAGGAAAACAGCACTGAATGAACCAATAGCAAGGATGTTAGACAGCCCACAAACCCCCAAGACAAGTCAAACTTGTTGCTGTTTGAATTAAAAATCTATTTTTTATTGTAACATGTTTCCTCGATGCATTGAAATGGTAGACACCAGGAACCAAGATCTTCTATGTCTATAAAGAGCGGGCAATGTTATTGCCTCATGAGCAAAGTCATTTCCCAACATTTCCCCTAACATCAGGCCTGGCAGATCACCCAATTAAGTTATTATTATAGTAGTTTAACGCTGAGGAAAAACCAGACCGCAGATCACTTGCATATCCTAAGCAGTGAATATGCGCCGATGATGATCGTCGCTCACCGGAATTCCATCCTGCTCACCCGTTCCAGTTTCTTCATTTATCCTGTTTATTATACATTTTTTATTTTACGCCGCATTGCAGTAGCCGGAAAACCATGAAAAGTGTGGGGAAACCATCTTATCGGGAAACCATCTTGGCTTTGAACAATGGGGACATTTTTAATACACATTTATTTATCCAGTGTCATTCTAGTATAACATACCTGCATAGAAAAAAAACGATATATGATTACGAGCACCAACAGAGTAAATAAAAGGTAGAATTCTACCATGGTGCTAACACAGTGAATATATGCAGGCATACAGATACATGGCAGTAATCAAGTGTACTCCTAAAATGCAAACCATAGCTAAGTGTACACAGCATGTATGTAGGTGTAAGGTAAAGAATCCCTTAGGAAAGATCCAACCCCGATACCTGATGGGAGAGAATGAAGGACCCCGTCTTGGTCTAGGGTCAGGCACCCCTCAAGGGATGTCAGACAACTTCATGCTGGAGTTTCTGCGTGCAGGAATGTCAGCGTCCTGTGTCAGCATGGAAGCTTCTCCTCTGGTTGCCCAGTGAAGATGTTCTTTTATAACCTTATTGTCCAAGGATGACGATAGCAGTGACTTTTGTACTGAGGTATTATTCAGAAGATGGTAATCCTGCTGTGTATGTCCTAGGCAGGGGTTCAAGATATGATACTAAGAATCCTCATGCATAATAAATGAGGCTAGTTTTAGAAGAAAACCACATTTATTCGGCATATAACTAGGTAAAAGTTCAGTGTCAGAGCCATCATGTACAGCAAGGTAGGATAAATATAGGTGAAAGGTCATGCAGCTACCTAGGCCTATATTGGGGTACATTGGCTCTCATAACACAATGAAAATAGCTTTTGGGTGATAGTCACTGTAGAAACATGCCAACACTAAATTCTTGTATGTGCAACTTTTAAATACTAGATGTCCTTCCTTGTTTCCTACAAGGCTGACTTATAACATTTAACATTAGGCTTCTTTCATGTCCAAAAGGGTTATTTTGCTACGTTTGCCTACATGTTTTAAAACTGCTGCATTCAGGCTGTACAGTCTTTCTAGAGCTCTGTTTTCAGCCCAGTGGATGGAACAACACTTTTTATGCCATTGGTATATTTTCTGGTACCATGTGCTATGGCTTTATTGGAAAGTTAAATAAGGGTAACTATAATTAGTGCTCTAAGGTAACTTTAACTTGCCTCCCCACAATACACAGCCACAGTCTTGTCATCAATTTTGAAATTTCACATGATTCAGTGATGTTATCAATGATGCCACAGAACATGTCATGAGTGATGTAATAGGTGGGGAAATTAGCAGTGCATGGCGATGGTGAGAGTTATAGTTATCTTAGGACACAAGTTATAGTAACTTGAGATAACTACAACTGGTGAATTTCAGTGTTGTTTTTAAGTTCAAAATGTTACATTTACACTGGGATTTTCACCTAACTATAATGCCCCTTTAACCTTTGTGTTTTTTCAGTGAATTCCAGTCTAAAGTAATATTTTATTATCAGGTGTTAATCCAACCCCCCACCACGCATGGTGTTTGGCTGGAGCAATTGGAGTTTCTCCGACTGCAAGAGTGCGAGCAGAGAAGCAGAAGTGCGCTCCTACCCAGCGGAAGCATTTTAAAAGCTGCTGCCAGGTGAAAACACACTCTTTCCCTATCCACGCTCCTGCATGCAACCCTCCTCCCAAGCCAATAGGGGCCTCGGGGACCCCATAATACTCATTTCAGGCAGCCAAACTTCAAGATCTCACCACAAAGCAGTTATGTACATCCCACCCTCCACACCCACTGTGGTCTCCATTCACAAGTTTTTGGAGAACCTAGAAATCTTAGGAAGGAGTAGGAGGAGATAAAATACAGAGAACATTAGTAGTATATTTTTTAGGGTAGGAATGGGTGTCTTGCTGAGGCTGTCGGTTGGATGATTTGGGGAGGGGTAGAATAGCTATGTGTGGTATTTAGGACTTAGATAAGATGTTAAGTCTGTTGACTGGTAATATAGGTGGGATTAGTTAGGGAAGGAGTAGAATCATTTTGAGTATTTCTTATGGTTGTGGAGGTGGGTCTGTTGGGGTAGTGTAGTGAGATTAGTTTTAGAAAGGGTTGAACAGTTGTGTGTGCTGTCTAAGATTTAATGAAGGGCGTATCACTGGGGGAGGCATATGTGGCTGGGTTTTTACCTTTTTTAAATATCATTATTCTATGCATAATTATCTGTTTCTTTGTTAGTTTATTTGATTGTTTATTGGTGTTATTAAAAAAAAAAAAATACCGAAATCAACTACAGGAGCTACATTGTTCTTCCAGGAAAAGGAATTGTCCATTGCAGACTTAGAGGCCATTCAATATTTCATATTTGTTTGCCATCAGTCACCATTTAGTAAACAGGCCACAATTATCATGTCTTTGATAATCTGTCTGTGCCTTGCAGACTGGTTTATTCTTTTTTATTATATGTCATTTTCCCATTGCTATGGATCAGTGGATATACTGAAATTCTTATTTGACTAAACACATACTTCCGAAATATCTATCCTAATTTGACAGGTGATATTCACTGCTCCTTAGCTTCCTTCATCTATCTAGTTGATGTAAATCTTAGAATGATCAAAACTCAACCAAACACAGATAACATTTATAGTGATGCTGCTGATTTTGATTTTATAGGTAAATATGTGGGAAGTAATAGTAATTGTGGCAGGCACTGTCATTGTGACTTGCTGTAGTAGCCACTTGCATACTCTCCACAGGTAGGTAAGGACAGCAATGAAGTTAATGTTTTGCCCTTAAGTTTGCAATCATTCATCTTCCGTTTTAACAATTGTTTTGATGATTCTATCTTTATAAATTGGATCTTCCAACAATACAAAAATAAAGGTAAATAGCCCATGTTTGTACTATGCATCCAGTATTGTGGCACAGGATTTCTCTTTGGAGGTCATGATCTCTTGTTCCCACCTGTTTTTATGTATCCAGATGATGTATTAAGCTGTTGCCCAAATGAACTGCTTTTTAATCAAAATTGGGAAATGTTTCTTCCAACTTCCGCAAATGGATCTGCAGCAAGTGCAACAACTGGGGGGATTGGTATAATCTTTCTTGCTGAACTCTTGAGTCAAAATCCAAAATTGGTTGAGTATATCGATCAGGCAGACAATCTCCCTGTCTTTGCAACAGTTAAACATTCACAGACTTGTACTGTTCAAGCAGGTTTTGCTGCATATCGGTGATGGGATTCAAACAAATCAGATCCTGCTGTATGGGAGTTTTTACAAAGATGTTATTAGCACGAGTAATGATCATGTAGTCCTTTAGTGCAAGTTACTTCAGATGTAGATTGGATGTCTTCATTTTGATAAGCTATATATTTTCTGCACAATCCTCTTCTTGTAGTGCTATGCTTTCACTAGTGGCCCATTTTTACACTTTGTTATGCCATTTATTGAGTGGTGAGGCTATGTCATAACCACAACATGGCTATAATTAGGGCCAGACTGGCCGTACCGGGCATTGGACGTTTTACCAGGAGGCTGTAAGGGTGTGCTGGTCACTTTTGTTGCTGGGAACCAGTTTTGTAGCAGTGCAGCAGTGTTAAAAACAGTTTTCAGGCAACAATCAAAGTGCCAAGATAAGCCTGGCGATCAACATACCTACTGATCAGAATTTGGTCTAGAGGCAACTTTGACGCGTTTGAAGTGGTGCAGAGGGTTAATATGCCTGCTGCAAGGAGCATGTACTATGCAGCTCACAGTACAGTATGTTATATGCAGAGCTCAGTTGGTTACTGCTCTTGACATATAGGGGCTCATTACAAGTCTGGCAGTCCATGGACTGCCAGACTTGTGTGAGCGCGGTGGCAAAGGTTTCCCTACTACTCTATTATGATTCAGGTGGACTTACCGCCATTGCCCCGCTGCAGGTGCCAGGGAACCGCCATTCCCTGGTGGTGTTTCAGTAGTCCGGAAGGTGTACTATGCTTTGCAAGACCATTGCGATGCCGCCAACCATATTGTGAGTTTTCTTTCCGCGAGCAGTGTCATGGACGTTCTTACACTTTGAATACTGTGTACTGAGGGGATGCAAAAGGGGCCATGCAGTGCCTCCTGTGCCAATTTTGCATGGGGATAAATGCAGGGGGCACAACATGTGCTCCCCTGTGTGCATGCACCCCAGTTCCTGCATGGCATGGACTTTTCGTTGTACATAATATTGCTTATTTGGGTTACTTCATAAACCTTTTCAATGTGTTTTGTTTTAGTTGCATGTAAATGTTTATATTAGTGTGTTATGTAAATTATTAATGTATATGCAATTATGTTTTAGAAGGGGAACACTGGGCTTTTAGGGGATAAGGGCGTGGAGATGATGACAATTGGTAAACAATACATTTGATTGCATGTTAATTTTTTATGAATATACTAATGTTTGCCTTTTCTAATTTAAATAACAAAAAATATTTTATGTACATTTTCTCTATTATTTAAAAAAAAAAAGTACATTTATGTGTATGTAAGTCATTTTTAAAAATTATTTAAAGATACTTTATACTTTTTGTAAGCAAAAAAATGTATAATTTGTAGATTGAAATATTTAATTTTCTTCTTGAATATAATTATGTTTTTAAATGTGTAAATTGTAATTGTTTTAATAGGTATTTGAAAATGCATTTTGTGTTTTGCTTTAGAAAGCTTTATTTTTTTTAACATTTTTTTTATACAAGTTTAAATGAATTTCCAAATGTTTATATTATATTGTATTTATAATTGTTTTATACATGTAATGTTTATTTTAAAAAATGTAATACAAATGTAGTCAAGTAAAAGTATGTTTACAAAAGAATACTAATATTGATATTTACTATGAATTATAATTTGCAATTTAATGAATTATGGTATTATTAATAAAATATAATATGTTTTTAACTGTTATCAAATAGTGAATTGTGAATATAATTTTTATATTTATGTGTGGGATCATAAATGTTTATAATATATATAATATGGAAATTACCTACTGGCGGTCGCCAGTAGGTAGATATAGTTAGGACCTATTTTCCTTAGGAAATCCTCAACATTCTATTTGGAATAACTTTGGCGCCGAATGACGAATCTTTGCGAACTTTTCAAAACTTTTGGCCAGCTCCGGTCCGCTCCTATCCTGACAGTTTCACAGTGATTCGTCAAGCAGGGGCCGTGAAAAAAGGGGGGACCCCAAAACGCGTTTTCCCCATGCAATTTCCCATAGGAAATGTAGCCGCAGCTACAGCCCGAACTGCTGAACGGAATTACACCAAATTTGCAAAGAGGTAGTCCTTAGTTCAGACTTGTGCCTTTTGCTTAAATGGTGTAAATCTGTTCAGTAGTTCCTGAGGAAATGACATTTGAATGTACATATATATCTATGGCCTCGGAGGGTCCGCGTACCCTAAGCGCAGCCTAAGCACGCCGTGCACGAGCTGTATTCTAATTGGCTGTCAACACTCCAAATCAGGAAGTGTTGGCAACCATCTTGTGCCTCGGTAGATCTGAGGCACAAGAAACCTAAGCAACAAACACGCAAAACGCAAAAAGGGGGCAGGGTAGAAATACCCTGACACCCTAGGCCTTGCTCAGGAGGTCCCACAAGGACCCCCAGGGCCAAAAAAAGCATTTAAATAAAAAAAAACAATCGGCGAAATTCGCACACCCAGCGCGAATTTCGGCCGAAATGAAAAAAAAAAAACGAAGCGCGGGCTCCCCGTGCTATTTAGCCCCCTGGTGGGCCAAATCCCGGGGGCAATGTTTTAATTGCCCCCCAAGCCCCGGGGACCGCCACCCCCCGGGGCTCTATGTAATTAACATTGCGGGGGGGCACAATGCCCCCCCGCAGCCCTGGGGACCGCCGGGGCTTATTTTTTTTGTAAATTAAAAAAAAAAACCTGTGTGGGGGCTTGAACCCCCACACACGTCCTGGGGAATGCCACCTCCCCAGGACTCTATATATGTAAATTGGGGGGTCCATGATTGAGCCCCTAGCCCCGGGGACCACCACCCCCCGGGGCTTTGAAGAAGGTGGGAGGGCGGCCGCGCAGCCCCCCTCCTGAAGCCCTGAGGGCCGCCAACCCCCCAGGGCCAACTCCTGCAGTGTCCCGGGGTACCCACTCCCTGGACACTGTAGTTTGCTATGGCAGGGTGGGAGCCTCGCGGCTCCCACCCTGCCTTAGCAAACTGCTTTGCTATTTGTAAGAGAGAGCAGGGAAACCTGCTCTCTCTTCCAAATAGTAAAGCAGATTGTTTTTCCACAGGGGGAGCTGCATGTTAGCTGCTCCCCGTGTGGAAAAGCAATGCCGGCTCCCGCAGGAGGCGGGGAGCCGGCGGGACCGAGGGGGGATTGGGAACCCCCCATGGTCCCCAACGGAGAGGGCCAGCCCCGAGGGATGGGGTACCCAGGGCTATTAGTGGCCTGGGAGGGGGGCCACGTGGCCCCCTCCTCAAATTATAAAAAGAAAAAAAAAAAGGATGGGGTCCCCGGGGCCATAAAGAGGGGGGAAAGGCAGCCCCCCCTCCTAAAATATAATATTAAAAAGGCCATGCCCTGGGGGATGGGGTCCCCGGGGCTAATTAAGGCATCAGGAGGGGGCCGCGCGGCCCCCTTCCCAATTTTTTTAATTTTAAAAAAAGAATTAGGGGGCAGACCCCGGGGGATGGGGTCCCCAGGGCCCAAAAATGAGAAAAAGAAGGGGGGCTATGCAGCCCCCCTTCTTAAAATAAGAAAAAAAGAAATACCGGCATCGCGCCGGAGGCCACGTCCCCTCCTTGCTGCACTCTGGAAACGCGCCCCATGGCACGTTTACAGATGGGGAACGAATTCCCCTTGAATACTGGGGGTCCCTGGGGGCCAACTAGCCCACCAGGAACCTCCAGTATGTGTCAAGGGGCTGCATTGCAGAGAGGTATTCTGAGGCCACGCCCCTTTTTACACCTCTCTGCGACGCAGCTCTCTGGCACTTAGTGGAGGTAGCTGGTGGGCTAGTTGGACTCCAGGGACCCTCAGTATTCAAGGGGAGTTAATCCCACAATTTAAAATGCACCACGGGGCCCGTTTGCACAATGGTGAAAAGAGGGGGAGGGACCTGAGTTCATATGTGTGCAAACACACCCTGTGGCACGGTTTAAGTTGGGGAATTAACTCCTTGTCAATTCTGAGGGTCCCTGGGGGCCAACTAGCCCACCAGGTACCTCCAGTAATCAATCAATCAATCAAAACACTTGTAAAGCGCGCTACTCACCCGGGAGGGTCTCAAGGCGCTAGGGGGAGGGGATTGCTACTGCTTGAACAGCCAGGTTTTGAGTTGTCTCCTGAAGGCGAGGTGGTCTTGGGTCAGCCGAAGGTGGATGGGGAGGGAGTTCCAGGTCTTGGCCGCCAGGTAGGAGAAGGATCTGCCTCCGGCGGTGGCCCTTCGGATGCGTGGTAGCTGGTGGGTGGGCGTGTGGAAGGTTAGGCGGTCGTTGAGGTACTTGGGTTCCAGGTCGTGAAGAGACTTGTGTGCGTGGGTGAGGAGCCTGAAGGTGATCCTTTTGTTGACGGGGAGCCAGTGCAGGTCCTTCAGGTGGCTGGAGATGTGGCTGCTTCGGGGGATGTCAAGGATGAGTCGGGCGGAGGCGTTCTGGATGCGTTGGAGTCTTTTCTGTAGATTGGCTGTTGTTCCAGCGTAGAGGGTGTTCCCGTAGTCCAGTCGGCTGGTGACGAGGGCCTGGGTGACCGTCTTCCTGGTTTCGGTCGGGATCCATCAGAAGATCTTGCGGAGCATGCGGAGGGTGTGGAAGCATGAGGAGGAGAGGAGTTGACTTGTCTGGTCATCGAGAGGGACTCAAGCTGTTTTGCAGAGTTTTGTAAAAAGGGGCGTGGCCTCTGAACACTTCTCTGCAACACAGCCTCCTGGTGCATATTGGAGGTACCTGGTGGGCTAGTTGGCCCCCAGGGACCTACAGGATTGAGGAGAAATTAACTCTCTAACTTAAAACGCGCCACAGGGCATGTTTGCAGACATGTCACCTCATGCCACGCCCCCTTCCTTCACCACTGTGCAAACACACACCATGACGCGTTTTAACTTGGGGAATTGATTCTCTTTCAATACCAAGGGTCCCTGAGGGCCAAATAGCCCAACAGGTATCTCCAGTATGCGCCAGGGAGCTGCGTTGCAGACAGGTGTTCTGAGGCCACGCCCCTTTTTACACCTCTATGCAACGCAGCTCTGTGGCGCTTACTGGAGGTACCTAGTGGGCTAGTTTGACCCTAAGGACCCTTACGATTGAAGGGAACTTAATCTCTCAACTTAGAACGGTGACAGGGCGCGTTTACACAGTGATGAAGGGAGGGGATGGGGCCTGACGTGATGTGTGCAAACACGCCCTGTGGCACGTTTTAAGTTGGGGAAAAAATTCCACTTCAAACCTGAGGGACCATGGGGGCCAAGTAGCCCACCAGGTGCTTCCAGGAAGCGCCACTGCGCTGCGTTGCAGAGAGGTGGTGCAGGCCGTGCCCCTTTTTACATCTCTCTGCTACGCAGCTCTGTGGCGATTACTGGATGTACTACGAATTCTGATTAACTCACATGTTATAAGGAGAGAACCCAGTGCTGCATCTTTTAGCCCAGCACTGATCCTGAAAAGTAATTCTAACCGTACTTACCAGTAACTTGTATTTCCTTCCATAGGAATCCATTGTCTGGTTTTCACCTGAAAAGTTTTGAAGTGTCTATTTTCACAAACTAAATATATTCCTAAAAAAGCGCCTGTATGACTTAAATGCATTCTTTTAACTGTTTACAGGAGATGCACCAGTGCTGGATCCAGGATCCACCACTAAGTAAGAAAAAGTAACGTTAACACTACTTACCTGCTAAGTGAATTTTCTGCCATGGGATAACATTGGTGATTCTATGTAAAAAAAATTCTGACAACTTTTAAAATACAATAATATTCCTTAAAAATCACTACTGTAACCAAAACGGTTTTACTCAACAGTGTAAAGGAGATGTCCAAGGACTGAATCTAGGATCCAGTCCTGTGGTTAGAAAAGTAATCCATAAAGTAACTAATTGCATTTAACTAAAAATTCACATTGAGCTCAATGTTGCATTGTGTTTGAAATTGTGTTGCCCATTGCAACAACTGTAACTACTGTACTTAAAAGTCTATTGCCTATTTGCAAAGTATTTAAACTAAAGTAATTCATATAGAGAAAGTATATTTTGTAATGTATTGTATAATGTAATTAAAAAAATAAAATATCTAAAAATAAATAGTTTAAAAAAATGTAGTAAATCAGTATCAAAAAAATAAATATAACAATTGATACATTTAAAAATTGTCATTTACAAAACCTTTGAAATTCACTGAAAAAACCATAGGTTTCAGGCTTGATATAGTTAGGAATTAGCATTTCAAAAACCTTTGAAATTCACTGAAAAAACCACAGGTTTCAGGCCTGATATAGTTAGGAATTAGCATTTAAAAAACCTTAGAAATTCACTGAAAAAACCATAGTTTTTCGGGGTGTTATAGTTAGCTGGACATTTCACTCGTACAAAACCATTCAAATTTCTCCAATATAGTTAGTTGTACTAACTATATCTCGCGTGCCCGCAATCCACTGCTGATGATGTCATATATTACATCAATCATGACATGGTCAGTGACATCACTGATGACATCTCAAATGACATCACTAATGACATCATCCACGTGACAATCAGATACACCTCATCATACACTAGTATAACCTTTCATCACTCACTGTAAAATACAGAGTGCCATATTTGAATCCATTGACACACCAATACAAGTTTCTAAACACCCACTCAGGGATTCCTAGATCTATACACACATCTAATCACTTACCTATAGATTCACTCATACATGCTGTCAATGATCAATAAAACACTATCAAATAGACTTATACACCTATATCGACTTTACACACCAGCACACATCCTAATCACTTATGAAGTCATCCTACTCACTTATGGGAACAATGGATTATACTTACATTTACTTAGCTACATACTTATACAAACAGCACTTCATCTATTCATGTAGATAGTAACTCATACTTAGTGTGTTATAAAATCACTATTACAAGTATACAGTTATCCATACAGTCACCCATACAATCACTGAGACTTATGTATACGTATTTATATACAACAACTGACACATACAATGGCTTTTATTTTTCTAGTTTGTTGGACATGTACCATTGAGACATATATTGGCTCATCACCACACCCATAAAGATATTCACTCACCCAAACAACTGTTATAACATGTAGTTTTAACTTCATATACCTACTGAATCAACTATTCACACATCTTTGGGCAGTCACACACCCCCCACCGAACCACACACACATTCACTCTCCCATACAAATACTCAGTTGACTAATCAATAAATAATATAGACTTTCACATAGCTGGTAACCAACTGGAGAAGCAGTTAACACAACAACTGACAAAGTGATACAGATATTCACACAGTTTTAGTCACTATCCAATATATTTAGTGAGACACTATAAATTAGTCAAGTAAACAGTCAATCACACTGCTACTAAATCCTCCATCCAGATATTTATATTTATATATCCACTCATTCTTCAATGCAAATTGCTATATATATAATACATATTTAAAAAACGAACCAAACCACATTCACTGGATGATGTAATCAGTGATGTCATCAGTGATGTCATTTGAGATGACATCAGTGATGTCACTGACCATGTCATGAATGATGTAATATGTGACATCATCAGCAGTGGATTGCGGGCGCGCGAGATATAGTTAGTACAACTAACTATATCGGTGGAATTTGAATGGTTTTGTACGCGTGAAATGTCCAGCTAACTATAACACCCCTAAAACCTATGGTTTTTTCAGTGAATTTCTAAGGTTTTTTAAATGCTAATTCCTAACTATATCAGGCCTGAAACCTATGTTTTTTTTCAGTGAATATATATATACATGCTTTTTAATATATTCTAGTAAACAATGTTTTATTTAGTAAATTTTATATTAATCTGATTATTTATAGTTGTTTTTTCATTTTTTCATTTTATTTTGTTTTTGTATGAAATTAAGCGTCTCGTTCGGATGTTGGTCGGTAAGGCTCTGAATGGCATGCGGATTTTCCTAACACCTGACGGAACCCATGTTTCCGACCGATGATTACGATGGAAGGTAACCGTTTGGTCATTACGAATTGGTTCTGACCCGTAGTCAGAGAATCCGAGTCAGTTGGAGACAATTTGTACAGCTCAATAGACAGCGTTTCTGACCGACCGATTACAATGTCAGATTCTGACAGCCTTTCCCAGTCGTACTGTCTGACATGAAAAGGCTGGCAGAAACTGACTTTGGAAGCCCCTAGCAGGCCCCCCTCCATTCTGAGGCCTCCGGTTGGGGGCAGTGGAGGTATCCAAGGGACGCCCCCTGTAGAACCATGGACAGTGTGACAGGCACCAAGGGGTGCCTGCCACAGGGTGCCAGAATTTACGCAACCACCCCTTTTTTTCAATGGGAGCCTGTGTTGCTGGTCGGTACACAGGCTGCCATTAGAGTCAATGGGAGAGTTTCCAAACAGTGGTAGGAACTATTGTAACCGGTTGGTCGGACTCTCCGAACACGAGACGGTCATAAACGATTCCGACAAGGAGTCGGTTGGAATGCTTTTCGACTGACAACATAATGAGGCCCTTAGTGTAATGTATGAATATTTCATGTTATCAAATAGAAATAATTATTTACTATGATACTTTCAAATGTTAAATGTATAGCACATTTTATTTGGTGAGAGTGTGTTATATGTAATGGTTTTATTTGTTTAAAAACTCCTGGCCTCATTAGGATGTAAGTGGGACCATCAGTGGCAGTCTGAACAACTAACTGCCCTTCGGTCAGACCCCTACATTATGATGCAGGCGGTCTGACTGGAACCATCAGTGGGAGGGCAAGACCATCACCTGCTGCCAGAGGTGGGTTGGTCCCAAGACCGCCCAACATCATAATCATGCCCTATATATATTTTATAGTACTCTTTATTTTATACTTTACAAAACATTGTCATCATTTTACATCACTTTTTTAACATGTTTTACATTATTTATACATTTTTATTTATTTGTTTTAAAACACTTTTTATTAAATCCTCATTATTTTATAAAGGAAAATAGTTTTTCTTTTTTTTATTCCATTTAGGCGTGATTTTTTATTGCTAACTTCAATTTTGTAGTCTGTTTAATTATTGGATAATTTCCTTGAACTAAGATGGATGTTGGGAGTACTTGTAAATCATAGTTATAGTGTTGTAGTGTTGTTTTTTTGGTGTATGGAAGGTTAATTTGTAGGTTTTGTCATGTTGTTCACTAGTGCACTGGGTTAGGTTCAGATTTGTTAGTAATGTCTCCTTATTCTATGTTATATTATGTTATGTACTTAGTCGGAAATTATTGTGATGTATATGTCATGTTTGAAGATTTTGTGGGTGGGTATAGTATCTTATTTTACAGGTTGATGAATCTGATTATTTTTTGTGCACGTTTGGATTTTGTTTTCAAAAGAGATCAGTTCTGATTTCTGTTAAACCAATATTTTTATTTTTAATTTTCTTTCATTATTCAGGTTTTCGTGAGTGTTTCTTTTTTAAACACTTTTTGGGGCTTTTTTAATGGTACATTAGGACTATTTATTGCTTCATTAGATCTCTACTGGACTTTAATATTTAAGTTTTTTCGGGCTTTTTGGAATTTATTTTTCTTTGTTTGGTGGATTATATTTGATTACCAGGATACAGAGTAGGATCTGCAGCTAGAGAACAGTGAGTTATATTTGGGCATCAACGAAGTTGCACCGGTCAGAACCGGCACATTTACTTTGACACCAACTCATTGCTGCTGCTGCATGAACCACGGGCAGAGCATCGGGCACCGCATCGCTGACAGTGAGACTCTTTATCCCCGGGTTCTGACACATCTCCAACATTGTGAATCTCGGTCTCAACACATTGCTTTGTGCTGCATATATCAACAACTGCCCAGTGGTTCAATGACAACGCATCACCCCGATGTTCATCACATCCTGACTCTATACATAGCCCCGACTTTGTTCCAGTTGGAATTGATGCATCACCCCTTCTGTGAGATCGACAGCAATGCATCACCTCCTTTGCTCCATTCATCACTTTCAGGGGTCGATTTGGATCTGGGTCGGACAGCTCTCCGAGAGCTGTTCATACCCTTACCGTGCGACCGACACTTACCCGTAGCCGGTCCGTCCTGTAGATAAATACGATGCACATAACTGCCAAAAATACGACAGACACGTAGGCTGTGATTCAAGCTTCATTCTCCGTCCGAGTCATAACTCCTAACGCTGAACCGAGTCACCCGGAAGCAGTATCCACAGCAGTTTCTGCCCTGATAAGTACAATGCATACTTCCTATGCGCCTGACGGGTCGCCACGTACGGCACGTCACAGCATCCGGAAAACAAGCATATCAGCTACGATTCGAGACACAACTCAATCCACGGCTACGAGACGGACCAGCTTGCAGCGGGTACGAGATGGAGCAACAAGCAGCGTGTACGACATGAACACATCATGAATCCCATCGCGCAGGTCATACCAGTACTCTACATCTATGACCGGATCAGGAACCGACGCCGATGGCGCAGGCGGTAAGTCAGTCACCTACCACACAAACAAACAACACATACCCGCAAAATGGTACACACACACAGGGGATCCACATCCTGGCCACTAACAACAGGCCACCATAGGGGTTGCATGGCCAGCACCACTACCACCTCCACCCATAGGGCTTATGTTGCCCATCACCCCTGCCACCCCCACCCATAGGGCTTATGTTGCCCATCACCCCAGCCACCCCCACTCATAGGGCTTATGTTGCCCAGCACCACTGATACCCCCACTCATAGGGACTATGTTGCCCATTAATCCTGCCACCCCGACCCATAGGGGACCTGTTGCACAGCACTACTGCCACCCCCACCCATAGGGGACCTGTTGCCCACCACTCCTGCTATCCCCACTCATAGGGCTCATGTTGCCCAGCACTCTTGCCACCCCCACACAAAGGGGACATGTTGCTCATCACCCCTGCCACACCCACCCTTAGGGGACCTGTTGCCCATCACCCCTGCAACACCCACTCATAGGGCTTATGTTGCCCAGCACTCCTGCCACCCCCACACATAGGGGACCTGTTGCACATCACCCCTGCGCCACCATTCATAGGGCTTATGTTGCCCAGCACTCCTGCCCCCCACCCATAGGGGACCTGTTGCCCATCACTACTGCCACCCCCACCCATAGGGGACCTGTTGCCCATCACCCTTGCCACCCCCACCCATAGGGGACCTGTTGCCCATCACCCCTGCCACCCCCACTCATAGGATGGGTGATGCATCACACATCCATCATACTCCAACATTAGGTATGTCGGCAAAATACATCCCCCTAACATCATGACAACAGTGTGTAGTCTGTGACAAATGCCCACAACAGTGATTATGACTTCGAACATACAATGTAACTAACAGCACATGTGTGACCAACAAATGAGTGTGCCCTACACAAGGCAAGCATCACTATAGCACTGTGTCAATGCAAAACGAACACCCCCTCACTGTGCAGAACAAAAGTTAAGTGTGGGGTTCCAAACTGCAGCAAATGTCGAGCATTGTGGTGATGGGGTCTAAACCACCCCTCATCACAGTGACCAAAAGGTAAGTGTCATCATGGTCAAAGCTGCAAATACCAAACAGCATGTATGATTCTCGGTCCCAACACATCAAACACTTCTGAGGCAAAGTAGTGGTTGTGTCCCATACCCTCAGAGATGTGGTGAGGCTAACATCGCTGTGAAAACCTAACATACTCTCGGCCATGTGCAGACAAGCACCACCCATGGGGGCTGACAATGCATACAGTGTACAATAACACAAGAGCAGAAGTGACCATCACAAAGCATACACACATCTCGAAAATAGACACACTAATCAAAACAACCTGTGTAGACTGTAGGTGTTAGGTCACAAACTCACATTCCATTCCAGCAATGGCACCTAACAACCAGGATGAATGAGCACAATGATGTGGTATGACTCACAGGGACAGCATGGAAAATCACATAAATAGCATCCAGACAAAGGCCCACAACAGCAATACCAATGCACTGATGCAGATGCACAAACATAAACAGGCAACCTCACACTGCACATCTGACACAACATGTGTGTGTGTGTGTGTCTCAGTATCCCCAGGCAACTACACAACACATGAGGGGGGCTGAACCACAGTGACAGAGATGTGGACACAGTACCATCCAAAAGTAAACCATCATTGGGACAATCAGGCATTGTGAGATGAGAGGGAGCACAACAGACACATGTGACACAAGCTGGAATGAACACCAACTAACACAGCAAGAGACTGACACACAACAGCACTACCCCCAGGGACCAGCCATTGGGGTAACACAAGCATGCATTACACCTCCACTTTGATGACAAAGGTAGATGTCGTACAAACTGGGCAACCCAGATATGTGTCTTGTTCCACAAATGTACATCACACATACACAAACACAAATCACTAAGCATGGCCCGTCACCCATGGACAAGCGGGAGCTAGGGGCCCATCCATGCAAACATTTACATCAGTCCACCCTCAACACCACACACCCTGAACAGCAACAATGTGCATCTGTGAAGCCCAAATGGACAGGTGACATTGCACATGCACCCATGACAAACACAGGAATGTTGGGAGGAACTAAGGTGCACAGACTCATCACACAAGGACAGTTTACAACCCTGGTGAATGACAGACATACTGCACAGTATGCGGTACATGGCCATGACGTCAACGCTCATGTAACCTTCTGAATACTTGCCACAGTCCCAGGACAATGCAGAAGCCAAGGAGGACCACAAGGCACACATGCTGACACCTGCAAACATTGCAGCCCTGAACCCAACAAGTGGGAGCAGTCACACACACATACACATGTCTCAATCACTGAAAGGTACCACCTAGGGACAACTACATGATATTGCAAACAAATAAGTGCCTGTGGGAACCCTGACTGTGTCCCATCTGCGTCTGACAACATCATCACCACTCAGAACTAACAAATCCCAATGATGAAACACCAATTAACAGTAGTGTGTCATGCACCCACACATCTGGTAGCCCATGGCAAAGTAGTGGGATGAACACAGTACCACTCAGCAAGCATTAACAACAGGAACATATCAAGGGAACACTGCCTGTGTATGAAAAGGGATGTGGACACACACAAATGCTCATACAACACACACCAAGGGCCCAGGCTATGTCATGGGACAACACACTTACTTGAGGGGACCCAACTCCCGTGGAAGCCCAGCTGTGCCAAACATATTCACAGCATGTCTCACTCATGTCGGCAGAACACTTGGTCAGTCAGCCATCAGTTACCACACAATGAAGACTCTGGTCACAACCGCCTGGGTACGGGAGTCTCCCCTAAGTCATCTGCACATACTCAAAACATATGTACAGCAAGTTGCACAGAGGACCCAGTTGCTCCTATACCAATGATGCCCACACCTGTAGGTCCAGTGGTGATGCGCACAAAGTCTGTGAAATAGACACATTGGACAGTGGGAAGCAAATCATATGTGCATGGGTGCAAGCCAGAGATGTGACCATGCAAATGAAATGTTCACAGAGATGTCCACAAATAGTTGATCATGACATACCCAGGTAGCTGCAAAGGATGACATGGATACCCACCAGAATAGGATACATATCTCATGGACCACATGGAGTACCTCACATCAACACATCAGTATTCAACATTGGAAACCAAGCATTACAGGTGCAAGGGCATGTTAAACATCATCAACCTAATGTACAGCTAAATCAAGTTCACAGGGATAAAGAAAAAAGCTTTATTCAGCATATTAACAGTTAAACGTCCGTTCAAACAAAAGGCCAATGGCCAGTCCATTATCAAATGCCAAGGAGTGAACTAAAGTGACAACTGTCACACGTTGCTTGCCTGTACTGCTAAGGACAGGGGACATCCCCTCGGAGGGGCATACATGGGGGCAGGCCAGGCACCGCAGGGACAGGATCAGAGCGCAGCAGAAGGAGGCCGTGAAGAGGTGGTAGATGCAGGCGAGACACTTGTAACTGCAGTGGAGCTGACTGAAGTGGTGGGTGCAGTCACAACTGTGGGGCACAAGTCAGATGGGGTGGGTGCCGGCACAGCTTCTGTGGGCAGGTCAGATGGAGTGGATTGGGTCCCCAATGCAGTGCCCAAGTCAGACGGGGTGGTCGTGACTAAATCCATGTGAGCGGAATGGGGTGCAGGTGAGGTCGGCAGGACAGAGGGGGAACATGGACCCCACATCAGTGGCACTAACCATCTGACCAGGTGTGGAGGAGCAAGTGGTAGGGGGGAGGGCCTCAGCATTTTGGGGATGGTGTATCTGTGGGTGGGGGAACCCAGGGCAGGGAGTGACGGGGGAACCTCTGGAGTGGTGGCCTGGGGGATGGAGGACGGAGACTTTGCCTTGGAGCTGCGTGGTGGCAGTGGGGTCTTGCTCTTCCGGCTTCGGGGGGACTTGCGGGCGGGGGTCTCAGTCTGACTGTGCCTGGGGGAGGGTGTCCAGGTGTGAGGGGCACTCCCCTCTGTGTGTGGGGACTTCCTCTTCTCCTTGTAATCAGGATCTGCTGGGTCGGTGGGGAAGAGGCCAAGGTCACAGAGGAAGAACTTCCGTCTAGATGGGGTTGCAGGTGAGGCAAGGGAAGGGGGCTGGGAGGGAGAGGTTTCGGAGGACTGCTGAGTGGTTGTGGATGACTGTGTGTGTGTCTGCAAACCAGGCCCTGTGAGTGTGGTATTAGGGGTGGGCGGAATTCACGAAAGTGACGTTCGCAAATGATCGCGAAAATGTTAAAAATCTCCGCAAACACGCAGAAATATCGCAAAGATGCGGAAGTTTTTTTCCCGCCCGTTTGCGGTATTTTCTGCGTGGTCGCGGCTCGCCAACTTACCCATGCGGTTGCTCGCAGGCGCAGCCATCTTGTTTTTACTCTTCTCGCGGTGCATGATCGCGAGAAGAAAGACGTGATTGCGCGACCAATGACATTACTGCGGGCGCGAACTGTCGCGAGACAGCACAAATGGCTACCAACAATCCAACATCTCGTGGAGAACGTGACCGGATCGGGAAAACTTGTCGGCGAACGCGGGGATTCAGGTAAGGCGCTCGCGAGACTGTATTATTTTACAGCGCGAGCAAGAAACAAATTATCGCTAAGCTGCGGAATGCGAAAAGTTTGACATTTTCGCGCTCTCCGCGGAACGCGAAAATGTCAAATTATCGCAATTTCCGCGAGCGGAACGGAAATTTAGCCTAGGCCTATGTGGTATCAGTCCCCTGCGCTTGATTGTGTGCACATCTAGCCCTTGGTTTGGGTGTTTCTGTGCTGCCCATGTCTGTGGCTTTGTGAGAATGTGCAGGTGTGTGTGTGCTTGGGACAGGTAGGCTGCTAGAAATCGTGGGTGGTGCAGTGGTAGGAGGGGTGCGGGACTGTTGGAGGAGGGACACTGCTGCCGTCAGGGAGGAGGCCATGGACTGATTGGTCCTCTGTAGGGCAGACATGCCCGAGGAAATGCCCTCCATGAACGACACCAGTTGCGTCAAGAGACTTGTGTGTGCATGGACGCACAGCATCGACGTCTGCCCTACATGGATCTGTCTAAGTAAGTCCACAGACTCCTCACTCTGGGCAGCAGGGGACACAGGGGCAGGGGGTGCGGTGCCTGGCACAAAGGAGACATGCTCATGAGCACATGAGCCTACAGGGACCTCTGGGATGGGAGCAGATTGGAGGGTGGTGATGGTGGTGGTGGAGCCTGTGGCGGGGACAGCCTCACTAGCTGGGGTTTGGTGGCTGCTGACGCTCACCTCCACAAGGGAGTCATCCTCAGAGCTTCTGTGGCCCTCAGCTGGGGGGGATGGTGCTGACGACTCCTCTGTGTGGCTCCACTCACCCTCCGTGCCACTGGGTCCCCCCGACTCCTCTTCTTCTGTCCCTGTCAGGCTCTGTGGCTCCTCCTGGTCCGTGGAGCTGTCCCCTCCTTTGGCCATGGATGTATCTGGATAGGAATAGGTAGTAAGAGAACAACATCAGTCACCTGCACTGACTGCACACACCACAGTGAGAACATCACATCACAGGGCAAGCCCAGGCATCATCAGCTGAACACAGCTCAAAGTGCCAACACTGTTTAGAATAAGCCAATTGGCATTCTCAACATCAACCTTGGCACACCTGTCCCTCCTTGACTTGCACTAATATGTCTGTTGCATGTTGGATGCTAATACCCCAATGGCCGGACATGCACCACCCACACATTCGTTGGACATGCAAGTGAACATGTAGGAGTATGTCACTATACACACAGCACATCTCTTGCTACTGACTCAGTACAGGTGTCCGGATGAAGGGATGGGCAGAGACTCATTTCACATGCTTGTGATGCATGCCAGCAACACAGACTATGATGTTCTCATGTCCTGATGGGCAATGCCACAATGGGGTGCATGGTGCACACTTGAACACAATGCAGGATCACTCATAGCAAGTTAAATGCCATGGCACTGGCATGCCCTGAAAGTCAGTCAACACTGTCTCCGGTCACAGGGGCAGGGCATCCAGACAACAACAGTATGCACTCATAATCATAGCTCAGGGGTAAAGCTAAGTCTGCAGATGACCGGTGCACTTGCCCATCCCCTGCAAACAACATATCCAGGACCCAGAAGACCCCACATCATGCAAATCAGACATATGAGTCTCTGCAAACACAACTCCATGTACATTAACACATCACAGTCTGCCATGCATGTAACCCAGCTGCCTGAAGGACACAGTTGCATACACCATTGGGCGCTGTCAGATCATTATGTCACACAGGTCTTGTCTCTCACAGTCACATCTCAGATGTCCTGCTGACCCTCTAAATCATGGACACCCCAGTTGTACGTAACAACAAGCCACACCATAATGACACAGAGGCAGACACCTGAAGGCACATGTCACTAAGCACAACCTGTAATTTGATACACAGGAGTGGGATTACAGAGTGTTTCTAAATGCCCTTGAGGAGGCATGACTGCCCAGGTCTACGTGAAACAGTGTTTGTCCCTGGACAGTTGTCAGGTGGCTAAGCAAGTGTGACATACTTGATATACATACTCCTGAGGTTCCAAAATTGGAGTCCCCTGCTGCATGGGTTTGTTTGGAATACCCCAGCCACATGTGGCGAGTCAGACCAGCAATTGGAACACATCTCAAGGGCACACACAAATCACATGTCAGATCTCAGACATTGGACAAACAATTGAACGACCCATGAAACACACAACTGAGTCACGGGAATAGATGCTGTCCGGTAGCTGAAGCATAGCTGACTGCAGGGACACAGTTCCCTAGTGACTAAGCAACAGACTGTAGGGGCCACACCTGTGGAACAGATGAAGAGGGTGCATCACACAATTGAGGGACCTGAGTATTGGACTACAAGACCTACGTAATGTGGAAGTGTGACCAGGCCAAAAGACTGCAAATAGAATGTCAGACATAGTACAGAGATTATGCATGGACTTACCCCGTTCCTGCTGCTGTCTGGCCTTCAGCTGCCTATCCAGGTCCGGGAAGACCATTGCCAGGATCCGGAGCATGTGGGGGGTCAGGGTCCGGTGTCGGCCCCTCCTGCCTGGAGGTGACAGCTTCAGCTGGACTCTAGCTATCCTCCGGGTCCTGCCCCGAAGGTCCTGCCACCTCTTCTGGCAGTTGCAGATCCGGCGCTTGTAGACCCCCACCGAACTAACTGCCCGGGCGATGGTCAGTCATATCTCCTGCTTCTGGTGGGCATCAACCTGTGAGGATGACAAAGTTAAAAGTACATTAACACACATGCCCCATAGATGTGCTGCACACATTTGGAGATACATGTCATCAATACAAAGGGAAATGAGTTACACAGGTAGTGCAACCATGGGGAAGGACAAATCACCTGCATGTCTGACATGTTAACAATGCCTGGGTATTTTAAGCTTGCACTAATGCACTTTAGCAGCAGGACACCTGTTCACTACATGTACCTACACACTTTGGGTGATGAAAGTAGTCCGTGAGAATGCTTGCCACTGGTGTACACACTGCTAGTACTGCTAGTCAGACAACATGCATAATTAGGAAGGCAGTGGACTGCACACTCAGCTGCTCCCCTGGTTTCCCATAGAGCTTGCTATACTGTGGAAGGAGCCCGTCCAGCAGGGCCTGGTTCTCCTCAGTGAAGGCTGGGGCCCTCTCCAGAGTACGTGCCATTGCAGGAGCCAGAGGATGCAGAAATAGCAGCAATGGTAGCAGGGATGTGGTCCAGGAGCATGTAGTGCAGGCAAGTGAGCTCCCTGGGGGCCAGCCAAATCTATATCTGTGCTGCAGAGGCAGAATCTGGGCCATATGTCCCAAGTGATAGTTCCAACACAGTTGCATTCTATGAATCTGTCCAATCCATGGAAATGTACGACTCATTGTAATTGCAACATTTTTGTAGGCATCCAACTGAATTTCCAGCGCACAACTCGTACAAGTTTTGAATTCGCATCCGTCTCCATGACAGTCCAGAGCCAATGGGTGCGCCTGGCTTGGTCAACTGTCTGTACAACGGGTATTTTGAAAATACACACACACCCATCTCCATACGATTCAATGGCCAAGGCGTACGCCTGTCTCGGACCATGCATGCCTGACGTGCATGCATAATAGTCAACCACGTTGGACCTCATTGCAGTCAATGGCAACGCGTACGCATGGCTCAGTCATGAACCGTGCAATGCGTACGCATTGTCACCCGCGTCGGACCTCATTTCAGTCAATGGCAAAGCGTACGCGCGGCTCAGTCGTGAACCGTGCAATGCGTACGCATTGTCATCCGCGTCGGACCTCATTGCAGTCAATGGCAAAGCTTACGCATGGCTCGGTCATGAACCGTGCAATGCGTACGCATTGTCACCCGCGTCGGACCTCATTGCAGTCAATGGCAAAGCGTACGCACGGCTCGGTCATGAACCTCATTGGTGTGACTATTCGACGGATTCAACACACAATTACTTGCCAGGGATACCTATGCGCACCTACCACAGCTACTACAGCATTGGCCACACAGTGTCCCATGGCATGTAAGGCTGCATTCCCTGGGTGTTTGGGGGGGAGCACATTTGGTTTGTTGGGTGGCACTTTTGTGTAGCCACTCCCAGGCTGTGCACGTGTTCATGGGGGCAGAATCCTTTGTGTGTCGTGCACATTACCACTGTGATGTGCAAATGTACAGTAATGGGCATGAGTCACGGACACAGTTTCATGTTGGATATGTTTGGGCCATGTCACATACCCTCTGAGTCCTGGGGGTGATGGCATGCACATCACAGTGAGACCTGTAGCCACAATATTGATGTGCACCCACAGTCTGTGTGCATGTTGTGTCTCAGATGTGTCTGATCAAATGTGCCCAATGGGTGACAGTCTCCACATCCATGTGGTATATGCATCAACCTTGATGGTGTGTGTGTGTCTAAGAGATGTTCATGTAGGGCCTGCAGGGACAGCAGTGGGACTCACGCTTGCCTTGTGGTGTGTACGTGATACGCTATGTCCATGCCAGTGTCTATGTGGCAATTCAGGGGACTCAGGGTTTCTGCATGGCAAAGATCTATCTGTGATGCCTGGGAGTCATCAGGCCTCACTTGTCACTGTGGTGTGTGTTTGGAACATCACAGCAGTACATAGGTCGGGTGACACAGCCAGATGATTGGCCATTGCACTACATGGGACTCATGTGGACATGTGGAATTGAGATGTGAGGTGGTGGTCATGTAGGTGACATATGTGTCCATGCCCAACAGCACACACCATTGTGTAATGTCATGATCTATCATGTGATATTGAGCCTGGTCATGGCCACATGGGTTGATGAACCAACATTTTTCCTTTGTTCTTCTCTGTTCTGCAGGGCACCAGCTGTCCATCGACCGTTCCCAGACCTTGCAACCATGCAGGAACGCGACTGCATCCGGCGGTACCGCTTCACCAGGCCACTGATTGAGGAGTTGGCGGAACAGTTGGTGCCACATCTGCTACCTGGCCAGACATAACCTACAGCACTGACCCCAGAGGTGAAGGTGATGGCAGACCTGCACTTCTTTGCTACTGGTACCTTCCAGTACACTGTGGCTACTGCTGGTGGTATGTTGCAAACTATGTTTAGTCAGGTGCTACACGATGTCTTGGAGGGGATGTTGCATTTCTTAGACCTGTACATCAAGTTCCCGAGCCCAGCTGAACTCCCTGAAGTAAAGGATGCCTTTTATACACTGGCGAGGATGCCGAATGTCATCGGATCTATTGATGGGACACATGTGGCCCTGATACCACCACAGGCACATGAGCAGGCATACCAGAACAGGAAACATTTCCTCTCAATCAATGCTCTGGTGGTATGTCTTGCAGACATGTCTATCAAGCATGTGTGTGCACGGTTCCCTGGTTCTGCGCACAATGCCTACATAATGAGGAGTAGTCGCATTGCAACACTGATGTCACAGAAGCCAGCTCAGCATGCCTGGCTTGTCAGTGTGTACTGACTGTTTCTCATTGCGTGTGTTTGTCAATGTTGTATTCCGCACTCCTACAAAACATTTTTGTGTGTGTAGGTGACTCCGGATACCCCAACATGCCGTGGATGCTGACACCCCTCCGGAACCCTGTGACACCAGCCTAGATGCACTACAATGAGGCACATGGTCGGAGCAGGAGGGTGATTGAGCGGACATTCGGCCTCCTGAAAAGCCTCTTTCGCTGCCTGGACAAGACCGGAGGGGTCCTCCCATATGAGACTGCAAAGGTGTGAAAAATAATCCTGGTATGCTGCATGCTACACAACATGGCAGTGCGGAAGAACGTGCCTCTCATCCAGGATGACGATGACGATGATCAACCTCTGGCACCTGTGGAGTATCCCGGCCTGGGCCAAGATGCCAGTGATGATGAGGATGAGGGTGACGTCCGCTCACAGCTCATCAACAACTTCTTCACCTGAATGTGAGTTTCCTGGGTTGTTATGTCAATGTATGGAGTTAGCCTGGAATGTGTTGTGGCTGCCCTGTTGCTGTCTGAGTGTGTCTGTGTGCCACTTGACTGGATGCGTGCAGTGATGTGTCCATTCAGGTGGTGTGTACTTCACAATAGGGTAGTACTGCTAACTTGTTTTTATGTAGGTTTTTTGCGACATGTTTTTTGCATGTGTATTGCATTTCTCTCCTGTTCTGCTGTGCTTTTGACTGTGTCTTGGGTCTGTCCTTCACAAGGTAATTTGCCTGTTGTATGTTCTACACTGACCCCCAACACCCAGAATCCAACACCAGTGTGGAAGTAGTCAATTGACATCAAGTGATGTGCCACACACCCCTGGACTATAATTCTCAGACACTCTGTGACCGTGTATCCACCGTAACGTACAATTGCCTTGCAACTATTTTTGAATAAACATGTTGCTGATGTGTAATGAACCTGTGCTATGCCTTGTTAGGTGCGTTGTCGGTCTTCCCACATCTGAGTGACATTTGCTTACCTCACCTGTGGACTTGTTACCACTGACTGTGGGTAGGTGTTGTGGTTGTGCATACCTATGTGTTTCAAGTCAACATCATTGTGTGTGATGAGTAACATGGCCTTGGTGAGTATGTGTTGTGGTGCCATAGTGGTGTGTCTCCCTCACATGTGTGACATCACCATGACTCACCTAACATTGGTCACATTGTTGCAGTATTTGGCATGCACTGTGTTGTGTAGCAGATCGACATCTCCATGACACATGACAATTTGAAATCACAACAGAGGCAAGTATGGTGTACTGGTGATTTTATTTACGAACATGTGTGAGGAAAGTGCACAGGATGGTGGGTGCTGTACATTGGTTTTGGAATCCAGAGTTCACATTAGAGTTGGAAGGGCTGGTAGATGAAATGTCCACAGTAAAGTCCACAGTCATCTGCTACATTGGCCCAACATTAACCCTTTATGTCATGTGTGCAAGTTGTGTGCGATTGAACAAGATGAACGGGTTGCACACAAAGAACATTGTCTAGAACAGGTTTAGAGGCCCTGGGGGATGTGCTGGGACATCTGCCTCTCACATGTCCTTCTTCGGACGACCCCTCTTCTTCCTGGGGGGGAGGATCCTCAGGTGCAGGCCTCTGCGGTGCAGGGGACTCTCCGCCAGAGTCCTCCTCCCTCCCTGTGGCGCTGGCAGATGGTGTTGCAACAGATGTTGTGGCCACACAGGGAGGTGTGGACAGGTTTGTGTTGATCTGGCGGAGGCATTGGAGTATGTCTCGATGCACCGCAGTAAGGGCATCCCACTTGGCCTCCATGTGGGCATGGTGGGCAGCCTGCTCCTGTTGCATGTCCTTGAGGATCCCCACTACCTGGCCAAATCCTCCAGTGCTATCCTGTTACGCAACTATGATGCGTGCCATTTGGGGGTCATCATGCAGTCCAGACCCCTCTGCAAGGTGCGCCCTCTGCCTCCCACACCTCCCAGCACCCCTATCTACCCGGGCAGGACCAGCGGCGGGACGCACAGGTGACACTAGTACCCCTTGGGTGGTGTTGCTGGTGGTGTTTGCTGTAGCTTCCGGGGGTCCTGTGTCCCTGTGCTGTGGGTCTTCAGTGGCCTTGGTCTGTCCATGTTGGCGGTGGTGCCCTGTCAGTTTCCAGATGCTGGAGGCGTGGGTACAGGGGGTGCAGATGTTGATGCTGCTGGTGCTGCATGATGACTCACACCGGAGGGGCCAGGTTGGTTGTCGTCATCCGAAGAGGACCGAGACAGAGTCAAACCAGAGAGCTCAGTGTCCACCAGAGTCTGGGCCGGGGAATCCTCTTCATTTGGTGCTGGGTCCCCAGCACCACCTGTGTTTGGAGGAGACACACGATGTGAGTTATGTTTCTACATGCATCGATGGTTCACAAACATTACATTTTCTACTGTACGAACAGATGCCTGCCTGTACACTGCTTTTTCCCAGCTTGTCATGGACAGAGTTTGATATTGTTGTTGCCCATGTCCCAGCATGGCCATGTGCTCCCCAGAATAGAGCCCAGTGTCAGACATCCTGTCAGTCCCTTCCCACTCCCTGTGGGGCGAGTATGGTTCAGTAAGAACTTGCTGGCCCATGTGGGTGGGTGTAGATTGTCTGTGACTGCAACTCCCATCATACTCTTGGCTACACCCCCCTTCCCAGCATTCCCATACTTCCACCCTCTTGACTCTGCTTCCCTGTGAGGGGGTGTGACAGCAATGGCAAAATGGGTGACTGTGAAGTCCTGGTGTTTGTTGTAGCCCAGTTCCCAGCAGGGCCTTGTGCTCCCCACAACAGAGCCCAATGTCAGACATCTTGTCAGTCCCTTCCTACTCCCTGTGAGGCGAGCATGGTTCAGTGTATGCTTGCTGGGCCATGTGGGTGGGTGTAGATTGTCTGTGACTGCAACTCCCATTATACTCTTGGCTACACCCCCTTCCCAGCATGCCCATACTTCCTCCCTCTTGACTCTGCTTCCCTGTGAGGGGGTGTGACAGCAATGGCAAGATGGCTGACTGTGAAGTCCTGGTGTTTGTTTGGCTACAAGTCCAAAGAGAGCCCCTGTGCTTCACACAGTAGCACCCAGTACCGGGTATCTTTTGATGATATTTCACAGAGGTGTTGGTCAATGCATTCTACCCGGTGATTAGTGTGGAGTTTGTGATGAAGGGGGGTGTGTCTCCACCTGCTGGTAAGTATGGTCAGAGCTGTCAGTCCTCCTTCCCATCATGAAACGTGCTTCCATTGTAGGGCGTGCAAGTTGTCTTTCAGGGTGTCAGTCAGTGGTGTCCTGCTTCTGATTTGCGCACATGCCCTACCAGGGCCTTGTGCTCCCCACAGCAGGACCCAGTGTCAGCCATCTTGTCAGTCAATTTCCACTCCCTGTGATATGGGCATGTTTCAGAGAGGTCTTGATGGGTCAAACAGGAGGGGGAGCATTATCTGTGACAACAGACCCCATCATGCTTTTGGATAGACTCACTTTACCTGCATCCCCACTATTCCTTCCTGTTAGTCAGCTGCACTGTGCGGTAGTGTGTTTGTGGTGGCAAACTGTCTGGCAGTGTCGATTTAGCTTTGTGCCACTGGCTTGCTCTATTTGTTTGTAGGTTGGTGCATGTCATGACACAGTTCCAAGTCACTATGAGATGGCAGGTATTGTGTTTGTCTGACTGGCATACACATCTTTGTCTGATTATCTATTGCTTACTGTAGCCTTGCTTGCGGTGCATGGTTTCACTGTCCCCTTGCCACACAATCTTGGGTATGTTGTTTGTGTACTCACCAGGCTCTGGTATGTCTGTTAGCCCATGGACGCTCTCTGGTGGTAGGATGTCCCGCACCTTCTCCTCCCAGGTCCTGAAGTAGACTGGTTTGGCAGGATGGCCACCACCGGTGCACTGACTCAGGGCGTGATCTTTTTTGATGAGTTTCTTGACCCTCCTGCGCTCATGATACCACCTGTTCTGGATATCGTCCTTTGTGCGCCTTGCTGGTGCTTGAGCGTTCACCTTGTCCACAATCCTCGCCCACATCTTGGTTTTCTGTGACATGGGGGTCCTTTGGACCAATGTACCAAACAAATGTGGCTCTACTCTTATGATCTCGTCTACCAGCACTTCTAACTCACTATCTGTGAACTTTGGATTCTTCTTTGGGGGCATGGTGATGGGTGGTGGTGGTGAGGGATGTGTGTGTGAGGGTGCAAGTGAGGGTGGGTTGGTATTGGTTTTGTAGGGTGTATGTGTGTGTGCTTTTGGATGAGGTGCTGATGGTGTGTGAGTTGTGTGATGGGTGAATTGTGAGTGTGTCTGTGGTTGCTGTGTAATGGTGTTTGCTGCTGGCAGTGTCTCCTGTCTGCAAGGGATCATGGTAGTGATTGTAGTCCTTTATATAGTTGAAGTTGTGGGTGTGTCTTTGTCCCAAGTTTTTTTTATTTGCTATTTATTGGCTTTGTCATTGCTTATTTGGTCCTTTTTTTGTCTTTTTTCATTTGGGTTTTGTAGGCATGAAGGGGGACGTTCTTCTGACCGAGGTGAACGCTGATGTTGGCTCGTGCGGGCTTCTCTGCCTCGTTCATGCTGCCTATCTTCTGTGTTTCATACACGTCGGTTGCGAAGATGTCTATTGCTTGTGGGCCCAGTTTTCTGTGCGTGTCGGTCGTGCGGCTTGGTCTCCGTGCGAGTCGGTCTGAGTTTCCACGCATTGCATCGTACTGCGTGGATCATACATCGGAGGTACGGTCGGTCGCATTCATTCCGAGTTCGTGTCGGTCGGTGAAAATCGCGTCGGTTTTCCGGCCGGTTCACTATTATCCCTGCGGCTCGGTCGTACGGCTTGTATTCCATACGTGTCGGTTATAATTCACACGCGTTGCATCGTACTGCACAGGTCGTACGGCGCTGGTCCGCTTTGGTCGGTCTCTGGTCCGGGTCCGTGTCGGTCGGTTCATTTTCGGCCGGAATCGGAATCGGCCCCTCAGCATTGACACATTCAACCCATGCTCAATCGGCCTAAACTTTTGGATTTTCCCTGATCAAATTTGACCAGATAGCACCAGTTGGCGCCATTTGTTTCTAAGTGTTTCTAGCAGCGCTCGATAGCAAGCATCCAAACAACGTGAGTGTGCAAACAGAAAAAAGACTCCACTCCATGCCCAGAAGGCGGAATGCAGGAACTTCACTCTCCTACACAGAGTGTCCAAATTCCACAAACTCTGTGAGGGGAGCGGATTTTACCACCTGGGCCTAATATTAATATCTACCTTTTTTACTTCTAGTTATCTAAATCGTTTGTCTCAAAAGAATTGGATGTATACTAAACACTTTTACTAATAAAAATGTTTTAAATTTCTCAATAGGGCCAACTGCCAGACAACATGGCCAGGAATATGCCATATATTTTTATGTTTAACCTTCAGTATTTCATATCAGCAGTAAGTTCCAGCACAGAATATGTAGGAGGCCCCTGGCTTCCTGATGTACCAGGCCTGGAGTGTTGCGTTTAGGCCATGATATGGGATGAGGGCAGTAAACAGGTCACTATAAAAGTGTATATTAAGATATTTGTTTAGGCCAGCATATGAAAATGCACATGTTGCATGGTAAATTAGGAGACATGCTAGTGATAGATGTAGAAACGTTTTGAAACATCAATACAGACAAACAAAAAGTCACAATACCATTGATTTTGTTTTATTCCTTGCATCCATACAGGTCAAAGCCCATCAGGAGTGATATATTTGGAAAGCCATTGTCAGGAAGGTGCAGACTCTGGGGGTCAACAAGCAGTGGAGTGTCCACTGCCGCAAGAGGTGGGACGACCTACAAAGCTGGACCAGGAAGTCCAGCTCGGGCAGTCCTCCTAACGTGGGAAGCAAATGAGCTGCACCCTGACCCCTCTAACAGCCAGCAAACTTGCAATGACCTATCCAGGGCTTGATGGCCAGTTGAGGGCCCAACAGCAGCAACAAAGGGGTAAGTTCTTATCAGTTCGCATTTTACATGACTAATTTTGTGTTACAGACAGGATTTAACCATCAACACTGAGGGAGACCCATGTTCAACACAAAAGAAGAGTTCTGTTTGTGTAAGTGAAGCACAATGTGTATGATGATGTGCTTTGTCTTATATTTTTTGGGAAAGGATCCCACCAGATTCCTTTTCATAACCAAAGGAATGTTCTGAGCAGACACATGGCTGCCTAAACTCCACATATACATCTGGTTCTTTGATGTCCTGAGGGAAAGTTGTACCAAACAGGCAAACAGTATTTATTGTGTCAGGTGTGATGCCCCTTTACTGTTGTGGATAATATAACGGTAGCGCTATTACATGTAGCATAGCATACTAGGCACTTATGATGCAGTGGATGTACCAAATGTCACATTGGTATGTTGGGAATCTACACAATCAAGAGTGAGCATGTGATCCTAAATGACCAGTGACATCAGAATTGATGGCAACATTTTGGAATCAAAACAGATCCAAAGTGTGATTAGCATCAACAACACTGTTTCATACATGTTAAATGTGACAGATTGGCAGATTTTCTTACTCCTTCACAAATGTGTGTGTAACCCAGTCTATTTTTGGACTATTGTTTGTAATAGACATGCAATTTTTGATGAAACATAGACAGGAATGTGTACACCTTGATGACAGAGTAACACTTATTCAAAACCATTTCTCAATGCCCTTTGTCATGTCCAGTTGAAAAATCAATGATGGAGAAAAATTGGAAACTTAAAGGGATTTTGGAAGATGGAATGTTTCATCACATATATGTAGGAGAATCCCATCGGAAAAACTCAGAATCAGACCAAACTCAATACTCATTAGGAAAATGTTGAAATACACGAAGGTGTATTATCTTGCATATTATGATTCACATCCCAATCTTTGAGTCTCAGTAATTAGTATATATGAGTCATTGTATGTAATGATTACCTGTGATGCTCTACAATTTTTTGACATTTACAGTTTTTGAAAACTGACATATACTTTAGAGACTTAAAGTATGTGTTACCATTGTGGAATGCCCAAACAAAGGTAACCTGCTTTCAGTTGATGCTAATATTGGTACAACAGTGCAGTATTTGTTGACGCATATTTATTCTAATTTATTTATTGAGAGCATTAGTATGCAGATTTTAGGGCCTAGTGAACACACTGTTCAAAGGTATTTTTGGTTGATATCCTTTTTGGTGACATCAGTTCACTATTCTAAACAATAAAGACCCACCATTCAAAAGCATAAAACAGTTTCTGGAGAGACATAATAATGGATAATAGACAAGCTCAAACATCATATAGGAGCTATAATGGGGAATGACATAACTGTGACCAAATGTTTTCTGAAAATGTTGCGCACATGCATGAGCTTTTGCTCATGTTGACCTAACGTTTGAGAACCTTGAAGCCGGTGAAATCTGAAAACTTGGGAACTGTTTTGTGATCAAAGTTAATGACAAGTTCTGTTTACACAGATTCAATAGCACTATTGTATATGTCATTTCAGCAGCATCCGGGGCAGGCAAAGGAGAAGATGCCAATGAGGGTGGGGAGACAGCCGGCCACTGTGTTTCAAGTGCAGACACCACCGACACCAAGGGACCCAATGGCACCGTGGGTGACGGGAGTTCAATGGAAGCGGTTAGCAACTCAATATCTTCTCCTGAGGCCTCCTCCAGCGAGCACTCCTTAGTGGTGGCAGACCCTTCTGCTCCTGTTAAACATACATCCTTGTCCTCCAAACACAGAATAATTTCCAACCTCCCTCTTGCTCCCCCCAAGTTGGTCAAACCCACCCCACTAAAAAGGTGGCAGCTCCCTTTTCTTTGCTTTTTGCACCTCACCCCCTGTCCTTCCGGCTGCGCTGGGCGAGGAGGCTATTGACCTACTCAGGAATATCTCTGTAGGCCGGACTACACTACTGAATGCCATCCAAGGGCTTGGTTGCCAATTGCAACACATGGTTGCCTACCTGGAAGGCATTCACAGTTCTATGTCTGGCCTACAAAGGTATTTTCAAGGTCTAGCCTCCTCACTGACCACAGCCTCCCAACCATCCAAACCTTGTGACCCACCTCCCGCTCCTTCCCAATCCAAGTTCCCTATTTCCAGACCTGTCCAAAGCACACTCACACCTTTGCACGCACTCACTGACACAAACAAAAGCAGAACACCAACACTAAAACACAAATATCACAAGAAAAGTGCACATCGAAACAGACTCTACCTGCAGCACCACCACAACCACAGATACTGCAGCTGCTACCACACACACATGCACTACCCCCACCACCAACACACCCACAGATACCGAGGCTTGCAGCAGACCCACATGCACCACACTCACAGCCAGCACCTCCAGACACTGCAGCCACACCACACCCACATGCACCATACCCAACACCACCATAGACACCACAGCCACCACCACACTCACATGCACCTCAGCCATAGCCAGCACTTCCACTGAGAAACTGAAGTTTCTCAATGTGAGCAGTAGCGGCCATCCCAGAACGTCCAGTTTGAGAATTCGTGCCGGGAGGTGGTGTGTCGAAAGATTTTTCTCGCTTGCCAACTTAACATTGGCTAGTGCGAGCAAGGAAAAAACTCCGCTGCGGGTTTTTTGGAACTCCGCATGCTACACATAGTAGGAAAAACTCTGCAAACTCCGTGAGCTGAGCGGAATTTCATACATTGGTTAAGACTGAATACATTTAGGTGCAGGCATACATCATAGTAGTAGCCACTTGCACCAACAAATTGATGTTACAAATTTTATTTGGGTGTGTTACTATAGGTGTGTTTGTTTCACCTTGATTACTGATCAGTCAGAATTATTTTGAGACTATTGAAATTGGATACACTAAGGACTTGCACTAGACAAGTGGAAATGTTACATGGATGTATATATTGCATACTTATAATTTGTGACTGACAATGATTTTACAGTTAATGTGTACGGTAAAGGTTACACCTTGTCTAGGGCAATTTCTACATCATGTTACATTGCACTTATCCATATGATGTGTGTTGCATATGTTTTAAATGTGGGAATTGTAGGAATGTATTTCAACATACCTGTATGGTGACTTTGTAATTTTTATTTGGATATCCTTTCTTGTTCAAGTGTCCATTTTTTTAAAGCAGCATGCACCAAACATGTTCATACAATATGGTCATACAGGTGTCTTTCTTTAAATTCCTTAAATGTCAACATTACAGACATATGCATTACACAATTATTTATTATTGCTTGTAAGAGAGATTTCTAAATGCACAAGTCCAGGTCATATGTTAACAAACAAGTCTATAGGTAACAGGTAAGAGTGTAGCTTCCCGCCGATTGCATCCAGGACGGTGTTTGTTTTATTTCTCATCAAGCAGCAGCAGCAATGCTAGGAAGATCAGATCCATGGCGGAACAGGAAGTATGTAAGTGAGAAAAGGTGATTTTCTGCCTTATATCCCTTCCATTCCAACAACTCAGGTGTGGAGGTTTTACCAAACACAACAAGATGATGGACAGAGTGCTGACATTTTTCAAACAGTCAACCCCAGTTAAGAGATCTGGCTTAAATTGCTGTTTTTTTGCTCAGCATGCCACTCCAGTTTGGACCCAACCATATCCAAACCATTCTTGACCCTGCTTCCAAAGGGAACAGTCCAGCCTCAACTGCCACTCCAATCCTCCCTGGCCGGGAAACAAGCATTCTGGGACCAGTTTTGGGGTGTCACTCTTCCTCAGCCACTTTAGCTTGAATCCAGTGGACCAGCAAGCAAGGGACCCATGTCAAGGCATACCCTTGGCCACTAAGAGCGAACATAGCAAACACGCCAGGAGGGAGTTCTGAAATTGTTCAAGCAATCACCCCCAGTTCACAAGATCTGTGTTAAACTCATGGTTCTTTTGCTCACCATGCCACCCAAGTTTGGTCCCAGCCATACGCAAATCAGTCTTGAGCCTGCTTCCCATGGGAACAGTGCAGCCTCAACTGCCAGGCTAGGTCCTCCCTGGACAGGAAACAGGCATCCTGGACTGAGTTTGGGGTATCATCCCACCTCTGCTAGGCTAGCTTGAATCCAGTGGCACAGTGAGCAAGGGACTCACGTCTTGGCATACCCTTGGCCACTTAGGACAAAAATAGCAAACACAACAAGATGATTGACGGAGTGCTGAAACTTTTCAAATACTTAACCCCAGTCAAGAGATATGGGTTAAATCTACCTTTTTTTGTTCATCATGCCACACAGGTTGGACCCAGCCATAGGAAAATCAGTCTAGACCCTGCTCCCCATAGGAACCATCCAGCCTGACCTGCAGGCCAGGTCCTCCCTGGACTGGAAACAAGCATTGAGGGACTGGCATTGCGGTATCACCTCTCCCCTACCAGGCTAACATGAATCCAGTGGCACAGTAAGCAAGCGTCCCATGTCTGGGCATACTCTTGGCCACTTAGGGCAAAAATAGCAAACAAAACAAGATGATGGATGGAGTGCTGAAACTTTTCAAACACTCACCCCCTGTCAAGAGATCAAAGTTATATCAATTGTTCATTTGACCACCATGCCACCCTAGTTTAGGCCCAGCCATGTGCAAATCATTCTTGACCCTTCTTCCGATGGGAACAGTCCAGACCAAACTGCCAAACAAGGTCCTCCCTGGACCAGAATCAAGCATCCAGGGGCAGATTACCACCACAGTCACATTGGTGGAAAGGCACATCATGATTGACCCGGCATATAAACTGGCGGTCCTCCCTCCGACAACCACTTTTGCCTCCCTGCCATCGAAACAGTCAAGATTTCCTGGCAGTTAAGGTGGGAACATGGCGGTCTTTTGTCTATGGACCTGCTAACATCTAAATAGGGCACGCAGACCAACTCGATGCCAGGAGGGAAGACCGCCAAAAAAGCAACATTGGAACTCGAACCACCAAGATCTAAATCAGGTCCTAAGTCAGAAAGAAACACAATTTGACCAAGACAACTGTCTTGGTGTATATATCCTACTCTCCATTGCGGTTATCTAAAATTGTTAGGAGGACCTGGTCAAGCGGGAACAGTGACTTCTGGTTGGCATACTACCGTATCATGGCACTTTTTGCCTTAAAATTTGTCAAAGTTTATATTTCCGGTCAACCTTATTTAATTTGTTCATTCTGGTGTAATTTTCATATCAAATTTTTCTTTGTTTCTATAAAAAGGTTGTAGGATTATTATTAAGTTGTGTTTTGACATTTGACTACATTCCCTTAGTAAGCCCGTCTGCTCTGTGCCGAAACACCCTTGGGTTGAGCCCTGATTTAAATGATTGAAACTGTGTGTTTGACTTTATAAGTTATTGAGACTGTTGGCCAGATCTTTCAAGATCTGACATGGCACAATGAAGCAAGAAACATGCTGCACTGTGTCAAATGCAGACGGCAGGAATGTGCCATATTATCTAACATATACTGCGTTTCTGCATTTCTGCTCGCTCTCTGCGCTGATGCACTTGTGGCTGCTAAGCCTCAATGCAGGCACGCTTGCACCCTGGTGCAATGATTCCTTATTACTCCCAGGATTGTTTTTGTGCTGGAAGGGACAACTTCCTGCACATAAACAATCCTTAGATGGTTTTGCTCGTTTTATGTGTGCTGCATAATGCAGCACACTTAAAAAGAGAAACGACTGACGAGAAATAAAGATATGTCTGCATTACCCCATTTGTCACTGGTTGTGCAACTTGTGATATGCAGAAAACACTTTATACAATAAGGATTTGACAGCTGTGATGCTTCATTGCATGCACTGATGTTTTATACTATATTCTTTAGAATTATCTCAGTATTTTATAAAGCTTTAAGATAAAGCAGCCTGGTGACCCAAGTAAAAAAATATAAGACAACGAACTTCAAAATAAAACATTTTTCATAAAAGGTTCAAGTAGCAATGTTTAGAGTGTTGTTTGTTAGCTACTGTTTCATGAGGCACCTTCAGTTAAATCATGTATGAAATTATAACTCAAGAGTGACAGGCAAGAAAAATCAATTGTGGCTGTGCACCAAGAGTAGTTTATTCCAAGAAAAAATCATTAACTGCATTTTTGTAAGCTTAATTAAAATATAGTAGCTGAAGACTGCAAATTGAGTCCTTGAAGAAATGCAATCTGATTCCTCAATCAGAAAGCTTGCTGTACAAATTGACATAATCATTCATTCCTTTTTTATTTTTTTTCCAAATATTTGTATAATTCAAAAGTATTTTTTTGCCTGTGACAAAGAGAGATGAATTCCAAAAGCCGCAGGCCTTTTTATCAGGAAAGGATAGCTGGTTGTGTCTTTCGGTGAGATCTTGACGGTTTTATGGTTTGACCCTATAAAGTGAAAAAGCCAGCTAGCCTATATTGACCCACACAAATGTTATTATGTGAAATTACCCACCTTTGTTATAGTTGAATTTAAGGGTCGAACTGGGACAGAACATAGGCCCAGGCATTAAAATAAAAGTGGCCATTAGTGAATTGGATTGCTACAAAAAGGGTCCCTTGTTTGCAAATTGGGTCCGTTTTCAATTATAAAGAGAGCTGTATGAATGTTTGCAAGGTATGCATGGATTTGAGTTTTTTCCAGGCAATGTTTATATTAAAACCTTCGCTGCTAGGTCTTCCCCCCTGTGCTAGACACTATGGGGCATATTATCAAGCCAGACGATAAAATTATCGCCCCTTTAGCGGCAGAAAACTGCCGCTAAAACGGCGATAATGGGCTTGATAATATGCTCTATGGAATTCCAATTGAAGCCCATGTTAAATGTGAAGGACGTCTAACATGGGCTTCAATTGGAATTCCATAGAGCATATTATCAAGCCCATTATCGCCGTTTTAGCGGCAGTTTTCTGCCGCTAAAGTAGCGATAATTTTATCACCTGTCTTGATAATATGCCCCTTTGATGGCTCTTTGGGGCAGTTCACGCTTAAGCCTCCATTACTTTTTGTCCACATAATCTATCCAAGCCCAGTTTGCTTCCTTTTTTACAACAGCCCAAGGATTCTAAAGATACCCAGGGTTTGTGAATTTACTTGGAGGGGAATTAAAAATTAGCCAAAACACAGCAACATTTTGGAAAAATTAGAAAAAAGTGCTGCAGAAGAAAGTGTCTGTTTTCTTTCCTACAAATGGCATCAATGAAGGGTTTGAGGTGCTAAAATCACCATCTTCCCAGATTTCAGGAACATGCAGATGACTTGAATCAGAAAACCACATTTTTCAACACAGTTTGGCATTTTACTAGGAGATAGCCCATTTGTTCTATATTTTGTGCTTTCAACCTCCTTCCAGTTAGTGGTGGAAAAGGGTGCGAAACCCATGGTGAATCCCGGAAATTATACATATCTGAAAAGTAGACAAAGGATCATATGTGTAGATCCTTCAAGGTTTTTCTATAAAAAGTAACAGTTGATATAAAAAAAAATTGAAATTGAGTTGAATAAATCAGCAACGGAGTCTGTATTTTCATCTGTAACTTCTTCTTACTATGACAGATTTTCATAAGCAATATACCGTTACATCGGCTGGACCGTTGTGGTCTGTGGTCCTTGGGATATATAGGGCCTGTAGGCTCTCCAAGAACCCGAGGTACCCAAGCTGCCTCTTATAATGGCTTTACATTGTTCAGTGGCTACAGCAATTTATAAGGTAAATTATAAAGAATGGAACAAGACTATGAAGGAATACTCTGTATTTCTGAAATGTACAATAGATATTGAGTTTAGGGGCCATGGTTGTTTGTACAGCTTTGAAATTATTGTTACCCTTAGAGGCTTGTGTTTCAGAGGGCATTTTGTAAAATGTCTTCTGTGTTACACACCTGCTTGCATTTTAATGGCACAAACATAGAGATATTCAATTGGTCAATTTCTATCCCGATAAAAATGGTACACCACTTGTGTGACTGGGCCTTGCACCTGTGACACAAAAAAACCCAAAACGTGTCCTCAGAGAATATCATATTTAAGACAGCAGAATGGATGTTTTTTTCATAGGTGCCTAGCTGTGGATTTTGGGCCCTAGCTAAACCAAACTGGCACATTTTTTAAAACTAGACACACAGGGGAGTCCAGGGTGGGGTGTATTCTGTGGCTCTGACGAGGCTTTTTTAACTAATGTCTCCTGCAAAGCTCACACTTTGCTTAAAAACACATATCCCTTGCATTTCTGTGGGGACAAGTCAATATGCAGGCATCCACAAATTTCCATAACCCAGTGTTCCCCCAGGTCTTATTGGAAGAACAGTTCCTCACTTTTGTGGGTAAGCCAAGTGCCCATGACAAGAACAGGTGCCAAACACAACATAAACACATCACATTTTTCTAGATAAAGATGATGTGTTTTTTGCAATGTGGGTAGCTGTGGATTTTCGAACCCAGCTCAGCCAGCACCTAGGAAAACCTAGAAAACCAGCACATTTTGGGATTTGAGAAAGTGCCTCTTTCGCTTGGTTAACCCCCCACTTTTTGCCTGGTTCTCATGAGGTTAAGAATGTAGTACACAGGGTCCCTGCCAACCAGGTCCCCTGTGCCAGTGCTACTTCCCTAAAACAAACTTCAATTGGTACTTCTGCCCCCTGTCAGTTCCTAGTACATTGCACCCTTGCCACCTAGGGCCTAGGAGCTAAAGAGAGGGCCCCTTGGGACCCCCCTTCACTAGGACCCTGCCACTGCCCTTGCAGCCTGCATTCCCCTGTGAGGGAGAAAATGACAAAGTCGACATGGCCCCATGGCTGGGTGCCATGCCAGCTAGCACTGCCTGACAGCCTAGGTAAGTCACCTTTCTAGCAGGCCTCACAGCCCTTACGCAAGTTGCACTATACTACAGGTGAGGGCATAAGTGCATGAGCAGATATACCCCTACAATATTGGATATTATTTCCTTACATTGTAAGTGCCAGTGAGGCCATAGAGAGTACATGGGCTGGGAACTCCCTAACTCGAGTGACAGCGCACAATGGCTCCACTGAATATAGGAGTGTTTAATGCCAGTGTGGGATGTCTGACCTGCTGTGGGCAGCCAGACATGTTTCTGGACCCCTGGGTAGAGTGCTCTTGCCAGAAACAATGCACATCCTGGGCACATGTGTGATGCCTCCTCCCCCAGGATGGGCCAGTGCTCGAGGAGGGAAGCTTCAAAGGCCTGCCGCCTTTGTAATGTGACCCCCAGCCTCTGCAGCTAGCAGCAGATAGCAGCCCCTAGTTTACACCCCCGCTTTGGGCAGGAAAATCTGCAGAAAAGTTCAAAAGATAGGAGGTGTGCCTACCTATGCGAACCCCACTCCTAAGTTGTGTGGAGCAAGGTGAAGTATAGCTTTCAGCTCCTGCCATCTTGAAAATGGGGATCTCTCCATAGGGGGCTAGTTCTATGCCCCCTCCCACAGGAGAGTGGCATAATAGAGGGCGTTGTCACCCCAGGTAAGTTGTCCATTGGCCCTACCTGCTACTCCCATTAAACTGACTCCTAAATTTAGTATTTAGGTGGCTCCCCCAGACCTGGCCCTTAGAATCGACGGACAAAAGAAGAGGACGGAAGACAGCTGCTGCTGGACCAGTAACTAAACAGCTGCAGACAAATGCCAGCAATCACCTCACTACCTGTAACCAGGTCAACCACTGAACCTGCCATTCTTCCAGAAACTCTCCAAGGCCTCCAAGAAGTCTCAGAGACCTTTCAACCTTCACCATAGTGCCAGACTTTGCCTAAAAAACATATTTTCCTGCAATTGCTGTGAGAAAAAGTCCTGGAATCTGCAATCAACCACAATTCTCTTACCACCCAGTGTTCCCCCAAATCTCCTGATAAACATGCTACCTCACTTGTGTGGGTGGGCCAAGTGCCCGCATGAAGAATGGGTGCCAAACACAAGATAGGCACATAGCAATTTTCCACTGAAAGAAGATGTGTTTTTTGCAATGTGAGTAGCTGTAGAATTTGGGCTCCAGTTCAGCCGACACCTAGGGAAACCTACCAAACCAGGACATATTTTAAACATAGACACCTGGGGGAGTCCAGGGTGGGGAGGATTGTGTTATGTTCACCAGACTTTTTTACCCAGAATCCCTGCAGTGCCCAAACTTTGACAAAAAAACAATTATCCATGCATTTCTGTGAGTAAAAGTCATGGAATCTGCAGACACTCACAAATGTCCTACCACCCAGTGGTCCTCCTGGTCTCTTGCTAAAAATGCTACCTCACTTGTGTGGTTGGGCCAAGTGCCTGTTACACAAACGGACACCAAACGCAACAGAGGCACATCGCATTTTTCCACTGAAAAACAATATGTTTTTTGCAATGTGGTTAGCTCAGGATATTGGGCCCCAGCTCAGCCACTGGCACGCAAGGAAAACAACCAAATGAGCACATTTCTGAAAAATACACACCCAGGTAAGTCCAGGGAGTAGCGTCTTGTATAGCTCTCAGCAGGGTTTTTTACCCAAAATCGAATGCAAAGCTCACCTTTTGCCTCCAAAAACACATTTTTCTTGCATGACTGTAAGATAAAGTCCTGGAATCTGCAGGCAGCCACACATTTCCTATCACTCAGCATTTCCTCAGATCTCTTGATAAAAATGCTACCTCACTTGTGTGGGTGGGCAAAGTGCATGCGGCTGCATCAACCACAGCTATTTCTTTGCCTGGAATATAGATCTCTGAACATTGATTTACAAAATGGTTATAATCAGGGTGACCCTGTGGCAATGTTGAGGCATTATCAACAAATTGCAGCATCTGAAGCAAAAATAAATATCGATCACAAATCATGGTTGCAGGAAATATAGCAGTTGCCAACTAGGACCTAGTACACCAATATGAAGTACCCGTGACTGCTTGCTTATTAATCCCATCAAAAAAGACCTTCTTCAGATCAACCTGATTTGCGTCCACCAGGTAGCTCGTGACCCAGCCTTAAGTATTGCACTGTTGTTCTCAAAATACTGCAGCATACAAATTAGTATGCTAAACAATCTCATTCAGAAATACATCATCCATAAACAAACAAAGGTTGTCAGTATTCACTCTACACCCTGCAACACCAGTAAAGGCAGTTCACACAGGCTGCACCATGTTTGGGGCAACCCTGGGTTCAGTACTACCAATGGGAAGCATTTCAACCCCAGGCTGCAATTCAGATGCCTCATGTTTCAGTATCGGCACATCAGTGTCCTCCTCTAATAGAGCTACATCAGGGGGACCCAGAGAGCCCACTTGAGGATGGGGGCTTGAGCTTATTCCCCCCCGCTAGACACAGCTGTGCCCCGCCAGCACGGAAAGCTTGAGTGGCAAGTGAAATATTGCCTGGATCCCTGCACAAGTTGCAGCACATGAGCCTAGAGCACTGGGAGAGCTGCTATGACACAGGATCCTGCCACCTCTAAGCCCTTCACATTGCTGTCTGTGCTGGTTCACCCCTCCCCTTCCTTTTTCATAGGCATGTGGGAGTGAGGCCTGAGCCCCGGCAGGTGCTGGGTAAGATTACAACCCCTTAAGCAGCAAAGCAAGTGTACCTGGGACCACATTGGCATTAAAAGATTGAATCTGGACTGGTGACCCACCTGATGAACCCCAGTTAGCACCACAATGGTTGCTGAGCCTCAAGACAGGTCCAAGACCAGCTAACCCCTGAGGCAGACTGACAGCCCAGTTTCATTGGGCTTCCCACGCCATCCCATCTTGTCTGCAACGGCACCAGGTTCATAAGACGAGCCCTTGCCCGATTACATTTATTTATCTGGATTGATAAAAGTCCTCCATACCCAGTGGCGATGGGTGGCGATTCAGTGAAGAGTTTCAAGGGGCAAGATGGCAGCTGCTAAGGCAAATAAAGAATGCATGGTCCGGGACATGGTCATTAAGAGCTCGGGCTCCAGGTGAAAGAACGGGGATGAGAGATTGGAAGCCGATCAATGGAGTTGACAACCCTGAGATCCTGGTGACCTGCGAATTCCTTGAATCGTTCTCTACCTCTTTGTGGGAGGACCTGCAGACTGTTAAGAAAGACCTGGCCGTTGAGCTGAGGGAGGCCCGTCGGGACATTGATGAAGTTCGAGAAAGGGTGGCAGCACTGGAAGAGGGCACCACCACAGGGGAATAAGAAATAGAGACTACAGCAAGAAATACTATGTCTTCAGGACCAACAGATTGAACTACAAGCCCACTCCGAAGATCTTGAAAACAGGTCTAGAAGGAATAACATCTGCATCCGAGGTGTCCCTACAGCTGCGGAGGGCTCAGACTTGGAGGGATTTGTACAGGCCCTGTTTTATTCAGTCCTAGGCACCAAAACAGAGAGCAAAATCAAACTTAACTGGTGACACTGGGTGGGCATCTCCCACGAGGCACCACGGACCCCACCAGACATTTTAGTCTGTGTCCATGACACCCAGAAACTGGTATTCAGAGGTCACTCCCCGCAACTATATCAGGATCTCACGGCTATCACCTTGCAGAAGTTAAAGGACATCAGCCCTTTCACACACCATCTAAGACTGACAGGCACCTCATACTCCTGGGGCCACCCCATTCACCTTATTTTGACCTGGGTGGGCAAACCCTACCAGATACGCTCCTTGGCTGAGGCATGTACCCGGAATTTAAGGAACAAGACTCACAGTCTTCTCCTAAGGACAATAGACCCACTCTCGGAAAACTGCTGCAGGGCACGTCACAGATCCTAGCTTGAGCACCCTCACCTAGACCCGGCTATTATTGGCAAGGAAACGTCAGCGGTCCTGCTCTCCCTCTCCGGTGACGGAATGGAAAAAACTGCCCATTTCTTCTGAGGTATCATTGAGACTCTGCACTAGGGTGGATGGTTCTTTTGGGGCATAAATGGGTGTGGAGGGACCTATTTCTGATAAATAACACACATGGCCATGGTCGATCCCCTCCAAACTTGTATGCCATTGCAATGGACTTTAACTCACTTATCTCTGTTCAAATTAAGGTTTTTTTCCTTTCACTGTTGGTGTCAAGGGTTAGTTTCAGGTACATTCCTTCCAGTGTGCCATGTGATGCACACACCTCACAAACTAGGTAACATGCTGGGTTCCACCCAGCTAGCTGGATCCTGCAGTCCTCCCCACACCCAGCGCAGACTAGATGCTCAGTCCCTAGCAGGCCTCCTTTTTTCAATTACCCTGGAGATTATGATAATCAGCCTCAATGTTCAAGGCCTTAACAGTCCTACCAAGCAGACAGCTCTCCTCTCCTTGCTTGAAAACTCCCAGGGGGACATATGTTTGTTAAAGGAAACACACCTGCTCCCAAAAGATACACACAAAATGCAATCCAAATGATTACTGCAACAATTCTGGTCATCAGGAAGTGGGGAAAAAGTGGCCATTCTCTTCAACAAGCACTTTACTAGGTTGGTCTTGGGACCTGTTGTTGAGATCAGGGGCTGCTTCCTGGCCCTCTGCTTACAATTGAGCATGTTCCATTTCACTTTGGCATCGATCTACTCCCCGAACGAGAGTCAAGAACCCCTTCTAACTGACTCTCTCGCCAAGGTAATCCACTCCCCGTATGCAGCGGTGGTGGTTGGGGGGTACTGCAACATTGTGATGGACCTAGAACTCGACCGATCAGGGCACAGGAAAGGGCACTTTCCCCTTATTGCGGCTTATGAGATGCCAGGTGCTCTCAGCACGCCTGGGAGTGAGACTACACTCTCTAATCGGCGGCCCATAAGGCATACACTCGACTTGACCACTTCCTGAACTTCACATCATCATGGGAGCGAGTCCGCCCTCCACTATTGAACCTCGAAAACTGTCCAACCATGCACCTATCACACTAACCCTCCGCACACCACCCTTTCCCACACAGACATCCTCCTGGTGTCTCGGCGAGACGATGTTACACTCACCAGCTACGGTCCTTGCATTATGGAATACCTTGCAAGACTACCTGACTCTTAACGTTACAGGCTCTACTGCACTCTCTTTAGTGTGGGAGGCCCTGAAACCGGTGGTCCGGGGGTAACTCATAGCGAGAGCAGTGACCGAGAATAAAGTATGAAGGGGCAAGAGGGAGGCGCTTGAGAAAAAGGTCCTAGAACATGAATACATTCATAAACTTAAGGTGCGCCCCAGGTCTGCCGAGAGCTGGAGAAGGAGTGTCTGCAACTGAAATGCCTCGATCTGGACAGAGCCGACCTTGCTATGCTACGCCTCAAACATAAATTTAATTTAGGGAGCAACAAAGGGGGCCATATGCTTGCACACCGGTATCGTGCCCAAAAAAATGCAAACTTGGTTACGTTTATTCAGACAGGTCCCGGGACAGAGGTGATAGATGCTGATACCATCGCTGCCGTTTTCCAGGCCTACTACTTCAATTTTTATTCCAGAGACAGCAACTCTCCCACAGATTACCAGACATACCTTGGGGGCACATCGATTACTCCCCTACCCTTAGCAGAAACCGAATCACTAGATAAGGAAGAGGTCTTAGCGATCTCTCGACTTAAGCCTCTGATATCTCCTGGGCTGACAGGTGCAGTGCAGCATTTTATAAGCCTAAACATCAATGCAAATCTTTTCGCTAGTGTTCTATCCCATTGCCATAACCCCTCTATGCCAGAACTTATAGACCCCGACCAAGCTGGGTTTATTCCTTCCCACCAAGCGGCGACAACACCAAGCGCATCTGCCATCACAGAGATAAAGTTCAACAGTTACATGAAGAGGCCCTACTGCTATCTGTCGTTGTTTGACCGGGTGCATTGGGCTTATCTATTCGAGATTCTCAAACGATTTGGCATTGGCGAGCATTTTGGGCACTAGATCTGGAACATCTATAGCACCCCCACACAACTGTGTGGGTGAACAGTGTCAGGTCGAGCGGGTTTCCTATCCACCAGGGTACTAGGCAAGGATGCCCACTTTCCCTGCTTCTCTTCGCACTTTACAAGGAGCCACTTGCGCAGACTGACAGACAACACTAAGACTGTGGGAATCCCGTTTGGTCTGAACCACCATCTGATACGCTGATGATATGATCATCTCGATCATGCAATCTTTCACTTCTCTCCCGGCTATTATCTCAGAAGTATAAGACTTTGGGGCGATCTCAGGTTTCCAAATGAAATAGCAGAAATATCAAATCTTAAATCTTAGCATAGCTCCTGAAACTGAACACAATCTGCATTTCTCAATTTAACTTCCAATAGGTCACGAGGACCTCTGTTATCTAGGTCTGGTACTAGCCTGAAAAAAAGCTGCAGCCAACTATTCCTCTCTGATTGCCCTAATATGAAAGGAATTGGCACAGTGGCAGCAATTACCACTCTGGTGGCTTAGCAGAATAACAGCTGTGAAAATGAATATTCTCCCATGTGCGCTCTATGTATTCAGATGCTCCCTCTAATGCCGCCGCCTGGTACAATTCGCACACTCCAAAAAGACATTGAGAATTTCATGTGCAGAGGTAAGAAGCCCAGACTGCAGAAACAACTCCTGCAGTGCCCGAAACAAAATGCAGGTCTGTCAGTGCCCATGTTGCAGCGCTATTACCAAGTAGCCCACCTTCGCTACCTTGTGGAGTGGAATCGCCCGCTCACCGAGATGCATTGGGTTTTCATGGACCAAACAGCAGCAGGCTCTCACATATTGAGAGTGGTGTGGTTGCCCCGGCAGCACAGAGCCTGGGGCCTCTATTCCTCACCTGTGACAAGCCAGACTCTTAAAGTTTGCAACAAGGTGGCGACCACTGCAGGACTCACCTCATTCCCACCACCCTTGACCCCCCTGTTTGCAAATCCAGACTTCCCACCGGGCATGATATCTAGTAATGTCAGATGCTGGATTGCGGGGAGGGTGTAAGCATATGGAAAGGCTTTTTCGACCAGGAAGGACTAATCCCATTCGAGCAACTCAAAGTGGACTATTGCCTATTAGAGTCAGACCAGTTCACTCACACACAAATTAAGCTTTGACTGCTTGGGCCCGACGTAGATCCCAAAGCGGGCTGGCCAATTACTCCATTTGAGAAACGCCTGTTTCTCAAGTCAGAGAACGAGAAGCTTATCACAGAGTTATATCTCCACTTGACTAAGTCAACACGGAATCATAGAACTCCTCGGCAGACCTGTTGGGAAGCACAGTTAGGTAGAACCTAATCAGACAAGGAATGGGAGGATATCCTTTACAGAGCGCACCACACGACGCACACTTTGGGACACACAGAAATGGCATATAAGGTCATCTCTTACTGGTACTACATCCACTCCCGCACTCAGAAATGGAACGAGCAGCGCACTGGTAACTGTTGGTATGACTGTGGCAGTCCAGGAACTCTGCTTTATCTTCTCGGGCATTGCCCAAAATTGACTACATACTGGGAACAAATCCTAGATGACATCGACTCTGCTTTCAACCCCATGATCCCCCGATACCCAGCTCACACAATGCTGTTGGTCCCTAATGCACTGACATTTCCACTTCTCTCCACTCGAGGGAAAAATATAGCCCTTGCTCTGAACGCAGTGCTATGGGTGAAACTGGCCACCTGGGGCACAGATAGAACCCCGGACCATGATAATGGCTGCATCAGCTGTGGCTCCTACTTGGTATGGAGCGTCTGTCAATGGCGACAAACACTTATAGCTCTGCGTGTACCAAAATATGGCCCCATTTATCTGCATTCTTTCTACAGAATTCAGGGAATTGACATGCCAAACTTACCTTCGCATTCTAAGACCACTCCCAGACCACCTGTATAGCGAAAGTGCTGCAAGTTCACTGCTTACCTGAGAGGAGAGACATGGAGGATGGTATATGTAGACCACACACACTCCCTAGCAGGCTGTTGCTTGGAAGGACATGGTGTATGAGGTTTTTATGTTCTATGTTTATCCCTGACGTTCCCTACGTAATTTGTATTTGAACATTGATTATCGTGATGGCTCACTACGGCACGCCATTGATATTTGAGAAGAGTAGCATGAAGACTACCAGCCTGATGAGGTTGTAGGCAATGTACTATGTCATTTTCTTCATTATTGATACATCTTTCTGAATCACACGGCTGGCATGGTCTGGGTTGTAGGCGGCATGTTGTGTAAGAGATGTCTGTTGTGGATCCCAATATAAAAAGATCTGATTCTAAAAGAGCTACTTCATCTAGACTAAGAGTGGCTTCATTATCAGATGATTCCTCTCGGACAGAAAATTAACTGCCAGAATCTTGGACTTCCTCCTCTGCCTCAGAGGCAGAGTCAGTCTCATAATCATGGTCATATAAAGATTCAACAACTTGCTGAGCCGTAATCCTGTGGCTATCCATAATCCGAACTTATAAAAATAATACTACAACTAAGTCAAAGATAATCAACACTGTGTAAAATAAGTAAGAGACAAATTGTGACTTTATCATACAGAAAGTAAAACTACTGGCGTAGTAATCTGGGAGGAAACACTATCAATACAAAGCACATAAAAACCTACATACTACCATACCACTCACTTGTGAGACAGCTAGACTCAACATCACCTGCACCTACTCTGCACAGACACAGCAAGCACTAACGACATCCCATAAAAGGAAAAGCAAAAGAAAATCACACACAAGACAACACATTACACATTGTTCAAAACTCCAAGGAGAATTTGACAGACAATAAACAGAAGCTAAATATGCTGCTGTTATTACACCATTTACAAAAAACTGATACTTACAGGGCAATGATGCTCATTTGGAGTATACAGTAAAAATTCTTCTTCTTACCAAAGACATTCAACAACATAAACTACAGATCAACCATTACCAAAACACAGTCACAGTAAAGGAAAATAAAAGGTGTGCACTGGGATAAAAAGGAGAAATAAAATATTACACTCACCAATACCACCACCACCAATACCACCACCACCAATACTACCACCAATACCACCACCACCAATACCACTACCACCACCACAACCACCACTAATACCACCAACCCCAAAACCACCACCACCAATACCACCACCAATACCACAACCACTACCATCACCACTACCACCACCAATGCCACCACCACCAATACCACCACCCCAATACCATCATTACCAACACCAATACAAATACTACCACCAATACCAATACCATCACCAACACCAATACCAGTACCACCACCAATACCACCAATACCACCAATATCCCTACCATTGCCACCACCAACAATAACACCACCACCTTTAATACCACCACCAATACCCCGCCACCATTACCAACACCAATGCCATCATCAATACCACATCACCAATACCATCACCAATACCAGTACCACCACCCCATACCAATACCACCACCGCCAATACCATCACCACCAATACCTCTACCACCAACATCAACACCAAAACCACGACTAATACCACCACCACAAATACCTGTACCCCCACCACCAATACCGCCACCACCAATACCACCACTTGCACCAATACCACCACCATCAATGCCACCACCACCACCAATACCACCATCACCAATACCACCACCACCAATACCACCACCACCAATAACACCAATACCATCACCACCAATACCACCACCTCAGCGCCTCTCGCTCACTAGTAATAGCAGGGGCACTGTACGAGGCGGGAGCCGCAGCCTGCACCATACCTCCCTCCCTCCATGCCTGCCATAAAGCACAGCCCGCCCTGCACCAGGAGGTAAAGTCAGGGCCCTACTACAGCTGGAGTATTTTTTTATTAGGCCAAAGATAGTAATGACATTATGCAATGCCACTCTGCACACTCAAATCTCGGAGAGGGCAGGAACTAGCCCCCTCTCCCGCTCGTCCTCCTAAGCCGCGACAGTGTAATCACAGAGCGAAAGGTGTTGGAGTGCATTGTTAGTGTTTATAGCTCGGATCATATGTAACTCACTTCACACATTGTGTCTGTGTAATTTACAACACTTAAACATCTTCATCACTGCACTATTTATCACTACTTTGAAGACGTCGCAGGCAGGTCTCTTCCTCTGATATTTACAACCTAACATGCGGTCAAGAAAGGCCCTTGATTGCACTGAAATAGGACTTGTATTTTCAAGAGTTTAAGCTAATGGTATTATAAATGACAATGCATTTTATATATGTTTTAAACCCCAAAACATAATTAAAAGGCATTGCCATTTAAACTGACCATAGCTCAAACTTGCGTAAATGCGAGACCTATTGCATGGCAAATGCTTTTTTCAGTGTTATGTCTGGTCTTGTACTTTGACCTGAGCTCTTGGTTGCACACGGGTAAGGGGCTGAACCAGTTGGTGACTGGGGCTGTTTAATTCCTTTCTTCATGGTCATTGAAAAAGACAAATTCTGCATGTTTTTGGTGCTTGATTGGTCTTGCCTGCTCTGTGTGTGGCTAAGCTTGCCTTGTTCATTCTGCGCATGCCGGCCGTATTTTAGCATTTTAGTGCTTGTTGGTTTTCTGGCACTGGCAAATCAGGATTTGTTGACCTATGTTCACCCTGCCTTCTGGACTTTGCTCTTTCTGGTTGGTGAGCTACCTGTTATCCAGCTGTGTCATGTCTATTTTGGCAGATTCTCATGAGGTGAGAACTATGACAAGGAGGGGATAAGGAGACAATGATTTTGTTACTTACCAACAATCTCATTACTCTGATTCTTCTTCCTCCTCTCAGTCTTTATACAATCTCCCAACTTCCCTCTGTATGTCCAGCTTTGACTGTGGTTTGTTGGGCTGCTTTGGTAGTTGACTCAAAAGTTGCAACATAGAGGGGACTTTTTATAGGTAAGGGGATTGCTTTGTTTTTTTTTCTATTATATGGCAGCAGTGTACATGTCTAGAGGATATAGATACTTCAAGACTGGGGTTAGTAAGTAGAATTAAAATAATGACATTACTGGTAAGCAATCAAATAGTTACTCTGGAGAATATCTTCTGTGTCACATACCTTAGGCACCCGCAAAATGCTGTCTCCCTTCATCTTCCACCTCTACATGCAAACCCTTTGGGACCCTGTCTGCCGATAACCCCCAAATTTAAATGTGAGTGAATAAGCAAACATAAATAATTTAAGGGCAAATCATCAAGGCCATGCGATAATTATCCCTCAGTGCTCTTAGCGCGAGGATAATTATCGGCGGCCAACTCTGGACTTTATCGCGGAGATAGCATGCTATCAGCAACGCTTATCTCCAAAGCGATAAAATTCAGAGAGCAAGCTGCCAATTGTGCGATTATCGCTGGAAATACAGCAATAATCGCACAAGGTTTGGCGAAAGCTTGCTGATAGGGCAAGGCAGACTTAGCCATGATATCCACCTTCCATAGGATATCATGGCTAAGTCAGTTTGAAGCAGGCGTAAGGAAAGTAGCGATAACAGAGGTTATCACTACTTTGCTTGTCGCTCTGCAGGCTAGCGTGCTCGTTGATAATTGGAGAAATGTCGCTTAGCCACATTTCTACAGTTTTGTCACGGCAGGAACGGCCACTTTGCATCTCATTAGAGATGCAAAGATGGGCATTGGGAGAAAGGGCGATAATGCAAGGATTCACGCGATAGCGTGACCTTGCTGATTAGGCAATAAAATTATCGCCGCTTGCCGTCCGAAAACGGACGCTAAAGCGGCAATAATTTTATCTCCGGGGCTTGATGATATGCCCCGGAATTTCTAAAGTTATGACCTACTTTGCTGAGGTCTCGTGGGGCCAGCCTTACAAGGGGATTTATAAGAGGTAAGTATTCAAAGCTGGCATTATAGCTCGAGTTAGAGAATAGTGCAATTCAAAGGGTGCAATTTCCATATATGCTGCTTCTGAAAAATATTTGTTGCCCACGGATTTAAGGTCACATCTCAGTATCATTCTTAAAGTTTGATAGTGATTACGGACTAGCATACAGTGTAATAACTGCAGTTAAAGCAATCAAATCCTAAGTGATAGTTACATCTGGACATCCAGCAGACATATTTAAACCTCAGCTGGTCAATGACCGGAAGCTGGTATTGCAACTCCCTTCCATCCATTTAAGCCCAACTGTGTGAACAGTAGAACTTTGTACTCGCAGCAGCCACGTCACAGCAGAGGTAAGCAGACCAAAATTAAGGCAATTAAAGTATAAAGCTTGGAGTTGTTCGTAACCATAATTTTAGGAAACAAAAGAGAGCACCTTTTAAAATTTAAAGCAATGGGGCAGTGTTTCTAAGAACTCAGAAAGTGTGCTCATTGGTTCCAGGCTGCTTACCTTATGGATTTATCATTAGTGGTGTCAGGTCTTAGAGGATCTGAGTCAGCAGCTTTGGTGGGGATTTTCAGGCTTGTTTCTTGACAGATGCACCAAGTATAGCATAATCCAGAACAGTCTCTGTTCAATATTTGATGATCAATTAGTAGGGAAACTACATCTACTGTGTCTAATTTCCAGCGGCTGGTCCAAAATTCACTGCCAATTGGAGACAATGCATCCTGCAATTTACAGTTGACAGTGTTTTGTTTGTAAGTTTTGATGAAGGCAGTGTCATACATTATCTGTGTACCTCTGTTCATCATTTTCATGGAAGAAGAATGATATGAATTTTCAATAACAATTATGAATGCATACATATTTTAAATATTTTTCATTTTTATCTAACATAATCTAATGTTCTAATTTGCTAAATTATTCAAACACAAAAACTGTCCTTGTGATTGGGGAACGAAATGGAGAGCTCGAGATGGGGGGGCAGGGAGATATAAAAAAGGAACCAATTCAATGTTCATAGTGATAAACATATAAAAATAAGATGTAATAAAACAACGTCCAATATTTGCATCAAAAATCTAAACAATAGTCAAAATCACCCATAAAAGTTCAATATCGTGAATAATTATAAGGTTATACCGCCTGAAACCAAAAGTGGTGGTCTTAAAATCAAGGCCCTGGCTTGTGGGCAGACATTCCTGAGCAACCTTAGATTCACTGTTCACCATAAAAATCTTTAGATCCTTCTGAAACATGGACGTGATGTGAAGGGCTGTTACTGAGCCAGACTCTTATGGCCAGTTCGAAACATTGTGGTAGTAGAAGAAACACTTAAATCAGACAAACTGGGAGACAGTACAACAGGAGGTGGGGTGCGTTCAACAAACAAACAAGTCCTTATTGCTGCTATCATGGAGTTTGCAATGATACATAAGATGTGGGGCTATTCAGCTGCCAACTCTCAAAGTATCAGGATGACTTCTACTAAGTCCCAGATGTTCTGAGAGATCGATCCTTGAACATTTATGAATGGCTTCAAGGGTTAAAATAGTAGCCAACACACGAGGGCTCTGAGGTGTCAATGCTAAAGAGTCTCTTAACTGGTGGTCTTGTTCTGGCTGGGCACTTATAAGAGGAGAAGAAGGTGAAGCAGGTGAAGCAGGGGCAACTGGAGGCTTTAGTCAAATGGGGGGCCTCTGGAGTTAAAGAGTGATAGAGTGCAGACCGAGATGAGGGTGGAGCCTGCTCTTTGAAACCCACTGATTGTTGCATACTGAGGCTGAAGATGCAGGCCTGGAGACAGGTCACTTGTAGCATTTAATGCACAGTCCATAGGTATATGTAGAACCATATACTAGGGACTAATAAGGAATATGTGAATTTTACCATATTTAAAGGAAAAGCACAAACACTTTACCACTGGTTAGAAGAAGTAAAGTGTGCAGAGTCCAATGGCCCACTAAAACAGATACACTAAAAGAAGACAAAGAAACCAGTTGGAATGCCACACAACAGATAGTATTTTCCAAAAGCAGGCTTGATCTGAAATAACATCCCCATATCCATCGGGACCACTGCAACACTGCTTCAATTTTGGAAAGAGTTGAAAGACTTTAAAAACACTGCATCACAGTCCCTAAACTAGGTAACTTTTGCTCATTGATTGTATGCTTGTCTTTGACATTATACTGTATCATACTGCCTTTTGGCAAATATTGCACTAAGGAAATACTACATACATACCTACATGCAAAAATAGATGTGCACATTCTTCCATAGTGAACAGCCATGTTGGAATGGTATTTTGCATAGTCTATCATTGTATACCATTACAGAATGGCCAACAGATTGTTTCTAAATGTTGCAGCTATGTTGGAACGGATACACAATGTCAATAGAAGATTTGCATTTATTACTATGTTTAATGTTTTGTAATTTTTTTACTGCAGCCCTGTATCCGCCATGTTAAGGCGATATATTTGTTATCTTTTTTTCTCTGTTATTCTATTAATTTATCTTGCATGTGCTTATTAAGTTTATGGTTATATTTTATTTTTAAGTAATGAGTGGATCAATGAAAGATTGCATTAGGTTTGTGAATTATTGAATACATATGTGCATGGAGTGCTTGTGTGAAACTTTATTCAATGCATACATTTACAAGTGATGGAACAGACACTTTTGTTTGCAAGACAAATCTATGGCATTGCCATTGCTTGTTTGCTTCAGGCTATGCTATGTTTTTATAACATGCAAATCACCTGTGAGGGCATCCATGCACTTGTGAGTGGCTAGGAAAGGGATTGCCTGGAGTTAAACCGAAGAGCCAGGTGTTCAGCTTTTTGCAGAATTTGACGAGTGACATATAGGACCTGATGTGGTGGGGGAGGTCTTTCCAAGCTTTGAGAGTGATATGTGATAAGGTGTGACCTCCTGCTCTTATCATGCGTACGCGGCAGATGTGCAGGAGGGAGAGACCGGGTGAGGGGATGTGCCTGGAGGGTTTGTGGATGTGGATGCAAGGCCTTTGTTTTGCAGAGCCTTGTAGGTGTACTTGAGGAGTTTGAACTGGATGCCTTTCTGTATGGGGAGCCGGTGGAGTTACTTGAGATATATAGACATGTGGGTGTATCCTGGGAGGTTGTGGATGAGGCTTTCTGATAAATTCTGGAGTTCGATCAGGAGCTGTTTGCTGATTTGGCATGGAGTGCATTGCTGTAGTCCAGTCTGCTTGTTATGAGGGCATGTGTGTCTGTTTTCCTGGTGTTTTCTGGTAGTCACTTGAAGATTTTTCCCAGAATCTTCAGCAGGTGGAGGTAACAATATAACAAAACCTCCCACAAGACCTATATTGCATTTGTATCGCTGACAACAGCTCTCCCGGGCCAGCCACCAAACACACTTCAATTTCTATGTCCTTTTGTCATTTTTATTGAGGAACCATTTCAATATTTCTTTCTTTTTTTTGACTTACATTCAAAAAATATAAAAGACAGGCATTTTTTAATAAAAAGATTTTTAAATGAGTTTTCTTTTTTCAACAATTTCATCTATTGTGACAAATAGAAATGTACATTTTTTTTTCATTGTAACCAATGATTTCATTATTTCATCATCATCATATGTCCCCTAAACCATGACAGACTTGCATACCGACCTTACATACTATCAAGCACTCCCATTCTCTCATCATATATATTCAATATCCAACCAGCTCACATACACCCAAAAAATCACGGTATGGACAGATCAAAAACAGTCTCCGTGACTGTGTTGTCAGTTGGTTATCAGACATCCAGGTCAACGTAAATTTCGGTGGCTCGTAATATTTTTTAACGCAACCTTCTTCAAGACCACCAAGTTTTTAGCATAAAGGTGGGTTGAAGGGGAATCTAAAATAGTGAGACACAATATTATCTGGAGAGGCTCCACTATCATATTAATTGTGAAGTACTTAATTTTATAGTGCTCCTTGGTTTGTTGAAAAATTAAGAAAAGTTGGAAGATCTCGGCAACTCTTCCATATCTATGCTGTGTTCCAGAGCATCAAGCAGGGGGGAACCTCTGACAAATGGGATGCAGTGTGCCACCAAGATGTATGACCACTTCATCCAACATGTGGCATACTCTTGTCACAGAGAGCACTCTTCTTTTAATGTCCAACATGGAAAAAGTCCCTGCTTGGAGGTTATATCAGGCTAAAACAACCCACTAGAGTGGCTATAATACCCTAACACTCCCCTTCCATGCCTCTCCCTAATATAATTACAGCAGCTTATGAGTGGCTGGGGTTGAAGGGCATGGGGTAAGCCTGTGCTATCCTAAATTGTTATTCTCCCTTTGAAAACCAGTTTTGCCACCCCTCCCTTATCTTGCCTTTGGCTTCTGCAGCTGCATTGTCTCTCTTGTAATCCATTTTACATCTCATTAAGACAGCTTGGCTCGGCCTAGCAGAGGATAGCCAATCAGAGGGGGAAGTTGAAAGGCTGGATTTTGGCTCACAGAAAAGAAAGTTTAATAACTTTTTTCTGTGATATTTATCATAAATCTAAAAATGGCAAGTCAAGTTGTTGGATTTATCTTGACTTTCATTTTAAATCCTTAAATCATACTTTTACCTTTCTCCAGTCAATATTTATATCTAAATAAAATATTCCAATGTTAGCCTATGGAGCTAGCTATCTAAAATGGCTAAAATTAATTTGGCAGTTTTTTCCCTCACCAGGGCTTATTTAAAACATCTTTTATAATGTCCTTGCTTATAGTTACAAGGAACCCTACCCCTGGGGCACCTAGAGGAGATTTTAGGAGAGACTTATATATACATATAAGGTAGATTACTACTTTGGAAGTACCTTTAATTCCCAAGTCGAATTTTCATATAATTGTAGTTTAAAAGCAGCCTGCAGGGCTGGCTTATAAAATCTCAGCAGACACCACAGTAGTGAACACTTAAGTGCATTAAGTCTATTGAGCCCCTAAACCTACATAACCTACCACATACTAGGGACTTACAGGTAGGTTGTCAGTACCAATTGTAATCATACCTAATCACCATGTATGTTTAATCAGAGTATATGCCCTGGGTCTGGTTAGCAGAGCCCTGGGCACAGTCAGAAAATCAGCACCTAGTAGTCAAAATTGGGGCAAAAGCTGGAGGAAGACTGTGCCCCGGCCCTGATTTCTCACAGTCGTAAACTGGTTACCAGTCATAATATATAGGTTTCTGTTAGAAATGGGATTTCTGGTTGGCTAGGGCTTGCGCCAAAGCCAGGCAGAAACCACCACTCTAGTCAGGGCTGGGGAGTTACACGCCAAAGATAACCCCTGCTCACCCCCTTGGTAGCTTGGCACGAGCAGTCAGGCTTATCCCGGAGGCAATGTGTAAAGCGTTTGTGCTCGCACCCAGCAACAACACCCAAGGCCCACCACAAAGGAAACTCCAAACAAGGTATTATATAAAAATAGCCTTTGTATTATACCAAACACATTAGATAAAAACACACACTTTACAATGTGCCAACAGGCACGGGCAGAATTTACAAGGGATTATATGTACAGGGGACAGGGCCACATGGACCACTGTCAGGAATTAGCACTTTTAGAACTTAGCACTTAGAACATAGGATAGAAAATTACTGTAGCACAAAATAACTCATGTAGCACACAACCAGTAACTACTGGTAATAGGTAAGTACCACCTACGCAACCATAACCACCTTAGGAAAATATCGCGCAGGGAACCAGGACCTCACTAGCACCACCTGTACTAGGAGAAAACAACCACCTAAGTATCACAATACCTGTAGGGGTCTAAGCCCATTGCACATGATGCATCACATTCAGGAGGTGTAAACACAAGGCACATGACGCATAAAAACACATTCAGAGGTGCAGCAAAGGAAAAATAATTGCGCCAAACGGCGCCAGGTACCCTAGGTGAGGGCACAATACAGCAACTGTCCCCAGGCCCACCTGGCCTATCAGGGGCTAAAACGCCCTTTGTCCCAGAGTCAGGGCGCAGGCTGCGCAAACCAGGGCGCACAAGGCACAACCTACACGTTGCAGCTGCCCACTAAGTGCTGGGCAGCTGGGAAAAGGAGCGTGGGCACCACTGTGCCTTTACCCCCAATCTGTCGCACTTGGAGCCTCTCTGGGCTCTAAAACAATAATGCCCCCGTAACGGTGGAGCCCTCTAGGCTCGAGAAATGCCCCCTAGAGCCTCCGTGGCTCAAGAACAACGTGCCCCGTCGTTGGAGCCTTCTCGGGGCTCAGGAAACAACTGATGCTGCGTTGGAGCCTTCACGGCTCGTGAACAAATAGGCCCCGTTGTTGGAGTCCATCTGGACTCTTAAGTACTGCCACCAATCGTGGGAGCCTCACGGGGCTCGACAAGAGTAATGCCCCCGGTGGAGCGCACTCACTCCGAGCACAACAAAGGCTGCCCCCACTCACCGGGACTCTGGCAGAGGCGGCGCTGACGTCTCCGAAGGCGGCGGGGCTCTCCTCTTCCTCACGAGAGCCCCGCTCGGGCAGCCAGTACCTCGGGGACCCCTTCTCTTCTCCGGCGAGGGCACCGGGGCGCCGGGTAGGCTCCTGCCTGCTCCGGGGCCCAAACAAACAGTCGCGAGTCTTCGGAGGGAGGCGGGGTAGGCTCCCGCCATCCTACTTCCTGTTCCGGTTGTCCCGGAGGTCCGCCCCCGGCTCGCCTGACTTCCTGGATGTCCCGGCCCGGGCTGCAGCGGTGATTTTTACATCTCGGCAATAAGAGGGGTAGGCTCCCTCGGTATATGTGATATACGGCGGGGTGGGCACCCGCCGTAGGAATAATTAAATAAGCGGGGTGGGCAACCGCTATAAAAATAATCAATTAAGTGGGGCAAATGCCGGGTGGGCACCGGCCTCCAGAAATAAAGCGCTCCTAGCGCTACGGCCAAAAGTGAAAGCGCTCCAGAAGCGCTGGGGGTACCAAACAAAGCGCTCCTAGCGCTATATGTAAAATAAAAGCGCTCCCAGGCGCTTTGGGGAAATAAAAGAAGAAGAGGAAGTCCAGCAAAGTTCTCCCCTGCATACATGAAGGCAGGGGGGGGCAAGGCTGGGCCCAGAGCCAGCTCACTGGGCCTCCAGGCAGGGAGGTAGTCCAAGTGGCGGTCCTCTGGCCCAAAAACAGCAGCAGCCCCCTCAGGCAGGATCCTGGCAGAGAACACCTTCTGTGGGGACACAGCCCCATTTTTATACATAGCTTTCCTTTGTCTCAAGGTGCAGGGAAGGGGCGAACCAGTTACAACTGGTTCCTGAGCACTTTGTTTTGCTCAGCCCCTCTCCCTATTCAGAGTGCAGGCCAGGGTCATCAGTCGCACCACAGGGGGCGGAGCCAGCATTGTGTGGGGAAAACCCAGCCCTATTCAGGACCCAGGTGTACTCCTCCCACCCATCTAGCTGCTGATCTCCCTATTCACCACTGGGTGACTCCTCCTGACTCTAGGGATTCCCTAGCCCGTCACATGACCTCAGCCAGCCAATCACGCGACAGGCAGTCACTGCACATTTTACACTAATATGCCAACTCCTAGAAGTGGCACTTCCGCACATGACATAATCACGCATTATACATCATTGCGAAGCATTCGATCACACGAGTCTGCACATACCAAACTCGAGCCTGCACACCCCACGCATCAGGAACTACCAGGGACACATACATTCCCCATGCATTCCTATGGGAGGGCAGGCCTATCTCACCACATGCACTCAGAGGGCGGACGCACTTTACTCTGGGAAACAGGGAAAGTGCGCAGAAACCAAAAATCACTACCACCAGGTCACCTATAAAAGCAAAAAGTCCAGGGGTGAACCTGCCAGAAGGGCCAAGTCCAACAGTTTCCAATAAAAAAAAACTGAGAACATTCTTTTGTTATGTTGGTTAGCCTACTAATTGTTTCAGTATTAATATGACAAATGACAATTTGTGATTTCTTACTACTGAATCACAAAACATAAGATCTAAATTTCTACCTATAGTGAAGAGTTGGGGGCATGGCCAAGCAGCGATCCATGATGGCCGCGTAAAGTAAAGCTCCGCCACCCGACCTTTCCCTAACGTCTATCCGGCACATTCATCCGTGCCTTCTGAGAGCGGTTTCGCACATCGTAACATTAGCATGCAACATCCTGCCTGCTCCGGCTTGCGTCTGACCCCTGGGGCCGGAGCTACAGGGGCTGAACCGGTGGGGCCTACTTGCCGACCTGCAGCCGGGGCACATAGTACAGCGAGGGTCCGGAGCACAACTCGGCCGGGCCGGAAGATTTCCATACCGGCAAGAGGCCCGCATTGTATCGTCGAATTGCAGGGATTGCCATCTGCCCTACAGTGACTGGAACCTCGCCGCCATCCCACCCACCTTGGCTCCAGTCCAGCACCAGGTCTTACAGCCACGGGGCGGAAGTGGTGAGGCCCGCCTAAAGCCGAGACATGCAGTGTGACGCGAGCCGGTGTACGGACCGCCCGGAATGGAGCCTCTTTGCCCTGGCGTGGGACCTGGAGTGGGCCGACGTGACGGTGGATCTCCACCTTTCCCCCAGTACACCGGGACCCCGCCGTGACCGTCAGCGGGTGTGACCTGGTGCATTTGTCCAACATGGCAGGAGAGACTTAGGCATGGTGCCATCTTCGTGTGGTGGACTTTATGCCCGCAAGTGGCAAAAGGTATGTTGTGAGGACCGGGACACGCCATTTTGCTATCTCCCCGTCCAATCTGAGGCTAATCTGAACAGTGATTTCTGATCCCCGGGTGGCCCGCTGTTCTGACCCACCACACTCACCATCGGCATTGACCCAGGGGGTGATGTGGCTGCGTGCGCTGCGCCCCGCGCTGGGAGGAGGACGCTCTGGTGTGTTTCCCCACAGGGGCAAGTGGAAAGGGGCCGACACCGCACCCCCCCTGATGGACAGTAAATGTGCAGAGCAGTGAACTGGTCCTGACCTAGGAGAGGGGACGCCTCGAGTCCAACAAAACTTGTGGCTTAATCTTGGCCACAGAACCGACACCTGTGTCTCCACCGCGTTGAAGGGGCCCCATGTGAGCTATCGGGGTCCGTGCTTTTCCTTCCTGCTCCTGACGCCCAGGGCTTTTGGGTCCACTGATCTGCTAACCCGTGGACAGTGGCTTACAGTCTACATGGACGTCTACCCTGTCTTCCCTCGTGGGGCCCAAACAACGACTCAGCTGCGCAATGGATCGAAGCAAGGGCTCTGGCACCCGGAGTCTTAAGGGGACGCAAACCAATAAACTGGACCGCTACACAGTTTCTAAGGATACGCCACAGTGCAGACTCTCCGGGGGGACCCCCAGGGCGGTCTAGGGGAGGAGGAACCGGAACTGTCCCTGAAGGACGACATGGACGCTATCACTGGAGTAAACAATAAAATGGACTCTATGGCCATCGACATAAATCTCATCAGGGTAGATATGGGGAAGTTGAACAAAAAGGTCAAGCAGGTGGAACTCACCACCACGAGTCTCATTGGTGATGTCACACAACTTCAGGGTGCAGTCCGTGATTTACAAGACTCTCGCAAACTCACAGACCTAAAACTGGACGACTACGAAGGCCATCTGCGGCGCACCAATCTCCGCATCCTGGGTGTTCCAGAGAAATCGGAGGGGCAGTCCCCTGACCTGTTTGTCGAGGACCTCATCCTTAAACATCTTCAGCCCAAAGGCCTCAGCAAGTTCTTTGTCATCGAACGGGCATATAGGGGCCTGGGCGGCTGTCCCAAACCGGGCGCTCCCCCGCGGCCGATGTTAGCCAGAGTTCTGAACTTTCGGGACAGAGATGTCATCCTCCAGAACGCCAGGACGGGGGCACCCCTCCATTATGAGAACGCAGATATCACCTTCTTGCCTGACTTCACGCAGAGAGTGCAAAAACAGAGAAGGTCATTCCTCTCCGTGAAACAAATGCTGAGGGACAGAGGTTTGAAATACTCAATGTTATTTCCAGCACATCTCCGGGTCGAGGCGGATGGAAGGGTCTGGATTTTTGAGCCCCAAGGCAGTGGCAGACTGGATCGAACATCGTGGACTGAAGAGCCCGGATGGTCGCGCCGGACGAGGGGGTGAGGACATTCACCCTGACTGAGGAGAGGGCAGTATTGACATTTATTTTTGGACTGGGTGTGCTGGGCCTGGGGTGGGTCTTGAGTGGAAATTCCGTAGGTTTGATCTCTTATTGTTGCGGTCCCTCTCCGACTTGGCATATTTAGCTCAAGGAGGTGCCACGTTTGACTTGCTAGGAATAGGGAGATGGAGCGCTCTATTTTCCTCCCTTTTCTTCTACTTTTTGTTCCTTTCGAGGGTGACAGGCACTCTGCAAGTTTTTGATGGGCAGTTCTAGGCCCTGAGTGCAGGGCGCCGGGGGATGGGTGGGTTGTTGGGTGGGGGTGTTTTTGTTTATTGTTGTTTGTCCCATCGACGACCACTATTACAGGTCGAGACGAGCGATCCAAAAACTCTTGACACTATCAATGCACACATAGTTGGAGAAAAGTATTAGGATATTAAGCTGGAATGTTAATGGGCTTGGGGATAAGGTTAAATGAAGCATCGTCCTTCAGTATATACGGAAACAGGCCCCTGATGTTGTGCTTCTTCAGGAGACACACCTGCTGGGCCACTCCTGCAGAGCATTGAGCAGGGGGGATTACAAACTAGTAGCACATGCAGGATTCATGACCGGTTCTAGAGGGGTGGGCATCATGGTAATGAACACATCCCCTCTTAGCGTGGATTCCACTTGGACCGACGATAGGGGTCGGTATGCAGGCATCGCTGGGTCCTGGGAAGGGCGAGTTCTTGCATTGTTGTCTGTCTATGTTCCGCCTGGCCTCTAGAGTACCACGTACCAGGATCTCCGCACTACCCTTCACTCACTACCGGTGGGTTTATTGGATTTAGGGGGTGACTTTAATTTGGTAGGTTCGGGGGGGTTGGATCGTCACCCCACTCGTGATTTGGGGCCCACCTCTCGCTGGCTACCTGACTTCCTCAAGGCCATAGGGCTGGTGGATAGTTAGCGTACATATAATCCTGACTCGAAACAATACACTTTCTATTCCGGTGCACACCACAGTTTTTATCGACTTGACTACGTTTTACTTCCCTGCTCTCAAATCTCGTATGTCCATGAGGTCCGATAAACGGGAATGGGCGAGTAGACTGGTTCCAGTCCTTCACTACACCACTAACTTCAGCATAGTGAGCCCCCACGACATTGCACATCACTTCGCCAGCCATTTCGGAGCAGTGCATACCGCTGCGGCACCTTACACGGAAACTGACTCTGCCGAGTTGTTGCGAAACATACTGCTGCCCACCCTCTCCCTGACTGACAGGCAGTTAAAGGACAGTTCTTTGACCACAGACGAAGTTGCACAGGCAATTAGATCACTCCGTTCTGGTAAAGCTTCTGGCCCCAATTGAATCCCTATAGAACTATATGAGCTTAACCCTGGTAAATTGGCCGCCCACCTTAAAGTTATGTTTGAGGAAAGCAGGGAAATAGGGGAACTACCGCAGGATCAGCGAACGGCTAACATTGTCACTAGTCACAAGGAAGGCAAACCCAAAAAGGACTGTACCTCATATCGGCCCATCTTCCTTCTAAATGCAGAACCTAAAATTCTGGCAATGGTCCTTGCCAATCGTCTAGTTAAAATCATATCAAACCTCGTACACCCGGACCAGTTGGGTTTTATCCCACAGTGCAATACAGCGTTAAACTTATGCCGTGTTCACGGAGTTCTCGGCAGGGCAGCTACAATACGCAAACCGGCTATTCTGGTCTCCCTCGACGTCACTATGGCGTTCGATATGATCGAATGGCCCTATCTCTTCGCAGTGCTTCGTAAGTTAGGATTTGGTCCCGAGTTCATTTGTGGGGTGCGCCTCTTATACGCGGCACCATTGGCGAGGGTGGTGGTCAATAACAAACAGTCAGACACGTTTATTCTGAGCCGAGGTACCCGTCAAAAATATTATTGGGTGGCCCATATGGCCGCTATCAATCACGGCACCTATGGGGCTCCTGACAACCCGGGCTATCGTATGGATAGATGGCTTCTCCCGGGAGGGAACTACAATAGATCACTATATTCCAAACCCGCCCAGCCTCCATTAACAGGCCCTACCGGACTTTCGATAAATGTATGGCACGTTGCCAATAGGTCCCTGGGATGGGAAGGTAAACTGACGTTGGCCACCCCCTTGTGGGATTCTGCGCAACTAGGTAATCTATGGACGACTAAGGGATTTGACAAGTGGGATATGATTGGCATTTCTCGCATCCAAGACCTGTGGGAGAAGAATGACATAAAATCGTTCACTGCTCTTGATGGAGCAGGTAGTACAACATTTTGTATACCTCCCCCATTTCTGCATGTTCATAGTAATTAGAATAATCTATTAATTGTAATAATATTAATGTGTTCTGAGTGGTACCTAACCAACCTTACTAATGTCTGAATTACATGTGGGATTTACATTTTTGCATGGCTAAAATAATTTGTAAACTAATATGCGAACGCATACTAATACTAGAAAAATAGAATATTGCATGATATATGTTGCTTTTGTGACGTAATTGTAAGTTGCACCAGATGACATAATTGGGTGAATATAAACGCTTTAAATGTCGCCATTATGCTAGATAATTGGGCATTGATTGATTTGTACACACTTATGGTCCAGACACAATCTGGGACTGTAGCGTGCTGCATGACGACTTGATTGACTTAGAGGACGACTAATAGCCAGATTAGGTAAATATGGTGTTCTGTGGTTTGATTAACGTTTTATTAAAACTTGCATTACTTAGATAAAAAATATTATTGATTAACAAGCAAAATGTGTTGGGTTATTTATTGAAAAGAAATAGATTAAGATTTGAATATAAATGAAGGAGGATTAAAATCACTTTTTCCAACTCAGCTAATTTGATCTATCGGCTCAGTGAAAGGAATATCTCGAGGTTCAGGATTAAGATGTGCTGGATTAAGGATATTTAGCGTATGTTTATGTAAATATATTTCCTTTAGGTTATAAGGTATTCTTTTCACGTCAGCATTTGGAACACTTATCTCTCCCGTAAGAGCAGACCAATGATGTGTGAGTGTTGGTGTTATGGGCCCCGCCAATGAATATATTGAGTGAATGCGTTAGTGTGATATTTGGTCTGTGACGAAGGGAGGATTTGAAATTCCATGCTGCAACACTCTCCATGGTCAGCATGAACTGGCCGACTCAGATTATTTTAGTTATACACAGGTGCAACATGCCTTACGTCTTTCCCAAGGGTTCCTTCCCCCCTGAGTCCTCCCCATTGGAAAGTAGGTTAATGGATGGTCACCTCCCGGAAAAGACTATTTCACTGATTTATAATAAACTTATCTACAATATGGATGACCCTTTAGTAATATTACGACAAAAATGGGTGGCAGATGGTATTGAATTAGACAACGAGGACTGGCAAGACGCCGTGTCATCTCCCAGAGTGGTGGCGATTCCGGCAAGTTTGTGACTTGTACAACTTAAAATCCTCCATAGGATACATATGACAGTGCCTAGACTAGTACACATGGGAAGGGCTACCACGGGAGACTGCCGTAGAGACTGTGGACACGTAGGCTCCTTCTTACACATCATCTGGGAATGCGCACACATTCAGTCCTACTGGCGAGAGGTGCAAGAAGCGGTAGGGGTGGTCCTGTCGGTACCTCTTCTCCTGGAAGCACGCAGATGTTTATTGAACATCTGGGAACCAACTGATCTCAACACACACCAAACGCAATGGGTCACTTTGGGATTTATGGTGGCAAAAAGGAACATTGCCCAGGCCTGGGGAGCCACAGCTCCGCCCACACTGGGAGTGTAGAAAACGAGTATGGGTTGGTGCATGTTCCGTGAGAAGACTGTATTTGTTGCCCGGGGCTGCCCCAAAAAGTGGTCCTGAATATGGGGGCCCTGGAACTCATATAGAGGGAACATTTGTATTCCGCCCCAGGACGTTACCCATGATGATCTGCCTGAAATTGTCCTACCTGTGTGCGATGTCCAAAATTGTTATCAGATTCTGCCTCGCCTGAACAGAAATTGTATCATTGCTCTGAGTCTTTGTTTGTCGATGATTGTTAATAAAAAGATTTTTTTTTTTTAAAGTGAAGCGTTGATGAATAATAATTTTGGATGTGTATTTAACTCCCACTGGAAGGAGGTGGTGACCCAAAATGTATTCAATTATTTCACAAAGGCAGCCGTGTTCACCATGGAGTGAAGAATGCATTTTTTTTGCTCTTCAGCAAAGGAGCAGGAGGAAGACAGAAAGCAATGTGTGGTGCTGTTTGACAAAAGTGAAGAAGAAATATATACAGAGCTTAGAGAGAGCAGGGCGGTAACTTCAAACCTAGTAGATGATTTAAACACTTTTTTTAGTAGAAGGATTAGTCATGCTAAGCCTACTCCTATTCAAGTAATGTGCTACTTCCACGTACTAATTTCAGGGAATTACCAGAGGTTTGTTATTGTTGCAGAGGGCATATCTCAAAATGCTCTGTCAAGTGTCTTTAGCGACTTTTTGGATGCACTTCTAAGCAGAATACATGTACACATTTCCTTCTGAAATACACAATAGCACTTGCATTCTCTTGTAATGCCTGATTTCTTAATGTTATTGGATGTGTTGCTTGGATACACACACTTGTATGTCTACCAATAGCAACTGAGTACTTGCATTGCAAAATAAATAATCAACATTCACTAAATAAGCAGATTGTTTGCATTTCAAATTAACTCATCACTGACCTGTTTGGTCTGATATCCTGGAAATACTCACAATTCATATATATATATATATATATATATATATATATATATTCACCAACAATCCCTCCAACTTGGAAGAAACTGGGACGCACTCTCAACAACTGAATTTAACGCTTTTAATTCTCTTAGCTTCAAAAGGGAACAGGCATGCGAAGATCTACGCGTTTCGGTATCGCAGATACCTTGCTCACGATCAACTGTTGCTTTGGGTCCACCCACTATATGTTCAAATGTTGTTACATCATTTCCTGATTGTGACCCAAGCTCCCTAAGCATTGTGGAGAATGTAGTGTTCGTGAATTTGCACTGTTTCTTTATATTACGAAACATTATGTAGTGCCCTATTTACAAAAACGAACATTTGTATCTATTGAAAGTCTTGGGCATGATGCCTTTGTAATACTTGTATTCACATTGTTACCCCTCCGGTGGGGTTTGTTCTCAAGATAAGGATTTGAATCTATTCAGAGTTTTTGACAAGATTCATCTGCATTGTTTGTGCTTTCTTTGCGTTGTTGCCCCTCCAGTGGAGCCCAAGACTTTCAATAGATACAAATGTTCGTTTTTGTAAATAGGGCACTACATAATGTTTCGTAATATAAAGAAACAGTGCAAATTCACGAACACTACATTCTCCACAATGCTTAGGGAGCTTGGGTCACAATCAGGAAATGATGTAACAACATTTGAACATATAGTGGGTGGACCCAAAGCAACAGTTGATCGTGAGCAAGGTATCTGCGATACCGAAACGCGTAGATCTTCGCATGCCTGTTCCCTTTTGAAGCTAAGAGAATTAAAAGCGTTAAATTCAGTTGTTGAGAGTGCGTCCCAGTTTCTTCCAAGTTGGAGGGATTGTTGGTGAATGTTAAGCGGCATGGTTCGGCCGCAGGGACACGCACCCACGAGGAGCGCTGCAAATACTCGGTAACCATGAACCGTTGGAGTGTATATATATATATATATATATATATATATATATATATATATATATATATATATGTATATATCTTGTGATTGTGACTCAATCAATCAATCAATCTGGATTGATATAGTGTGGCTAATCATCCGAGAGGGTATCCAGGTGCTGAGAGTGTTGCTGCCAGGGGCTCAATTGAGCATCCAGGTCTTGAGTCCTTTCCTGAATTCCAGCAGAGATGATACAGTCTGTAAGTGGAGTGGGAGGTTGTTCCAGGCCTTTGCGGTGAGGTAGGAGAAGGTGCATCCTCCACATTTGCTGTGGCAGAGGTGTGACTGAGGCAGAGCTCAGTTGTCTGAAGGGAAGGTAGAAGTTCAGTCGGTGGTTAATGTATGCTGGTCCCTGGTCGTGGAGGGCTTTGATGTGTGGGTAGCAATGAAGTGCCTTGAGGTGGGATGTGATGTAGATCTGTTTGGGGAGGTCTAAGATGAGTCTAGCCACTGTGTTTTGTATTGCTTGCAGTGTCTTGAGGAGATGTAAGGTGATACCTATGTAGAGTGCTTTGCTGTAGTCATTCAGCTGTTGACCAGGACTTGAGTGGCGGTGCTTCTGTTGTCAATGGGGAGCCACGTGAAGATCTTGTGAGGCATGTAAAGGACTGAACCACTGCATTGATCTGTCTTTACATGGTGAGCTTACTATCCAGGATGATGCTGTGGCCATGGTGAGTCGGTGAGGATTCTAGTCCTGTGAACCCTCAGGCACCATTCCATGGGGAGGGATTTATCCTGAAAATCAGCACTGCTGACTTGTCTGTGTTGAGCTGTAAGCACTTGTCTCTCAACCAGTATATAATGTTCATCATGCACCGGCAGAAGTTGGTCAGCATGGTAGAGGGGTCTTCTGATAGTGATAGGATGATTGGGCACCGTCAGCATAGGATATGATGTTCAGTTCAGGTGATCTGATAACTTTAGCCAGCGGAGCCATGTAGGTGTTGAACATGGTGGGGACAAAACTAATGGAAGAATCAGATGGTGTTCTTGGGTTCTGAGGTGAAGGGTGGAAGTTGGATTTTCCTGTGAGGAAGGAGGTAATCCACTTGAGGGCTTCTCCTTCGATTTCAATGTTGTGAAGCCTTTTGATCAGGGTGTGGTGTGATACTGTGCTGACCACTGCTGAGAGGTTGAGGAAGATCGTGACCACCATTTTTCCTTAGTCAAAGAGGAATCTGATGTCAAATGTGGCTGCAATCAGGGCAGTTTTGCTGCTGTGGGTTGGTGCAGAATGAGGATTAGGAGGTATCCATTAGATAGTTGTCTCCAGGTGTTTTGTGAGTTGGCTGTTGATGACCTTCTAGAGGACTTTGGTTGGAAAGGGGAGCAGAGAGATGGGGTGGTAGTTATTGAGTTCATTGCGGTCGGCGGATAGTTTGTTGTGTAGGGGCTTGACTTCTGTGTGCTTCCATCCATTGGGGAATGTGGCCTTGGTGATGGATGTGTTAAAGATGGTGGTGAGTTTGCTGCTGATCATCTTGCTCCCAAGGTTAAAGATGTGGTGGAAGGTGGGGTCCTTGGGTGCTCCGGAGAGGACGGCTATCATGATGGCTGCATTCTCTTGCATGGTGAGCTGGTCCTAGGTGGTGAGCAGGTGGCCGTGCTCCTCATTTGTGGGGTCGAGATGGCCAAAGAGGTCTGTGAGTTGGGATTTGAAAGCTCGGTAGATGATAGAGATCTTGTCATGGAGTTGCAGATTTCCTGTGAAGGCCTGATGATGTTCTCAGTGGCTAAGGGGCTGGAGAACTTGCTGATGATATTGAAGAGTTCCTTGCTGTGGTTGGACATGGCTTCAAAGTGGTCAGCCAGGGCACTTCTTTACATGACAGGAGTTGTTGATATTGTTTGAGTGCAGTTTTGAATATTGTTCGGTCCGTGGGCTCCATCCTGGTGCTCCATTGCAGTTTGAGTCATTTTCAGGTACGCTTTGTGGTTCTTAGTTCCATTGTGTACCAACTGGCTTGCTTCGAGGACCCTTTGAGCTTGAATGATTTGCTGGGGGTGACTCTGCTGGCGCAGTCAGTGATCCAGGCAGAGAAGTTGTTGACCGTCTGTTCAAGGTCAGTTGTGGTGTGAGGGTGGGAGGTGTTGAGGGAGTCAGTCCATTGGCTATCTGAGATTCTGTTCCAGCTGCGTTGTGGTGTTCTGGGTGGCTTGAGGATGGTGTTGGGTGGGTCACGAGTTGGTGAAGTGGATGATGGTGTGGTCTTTCAGGTGAGCTTGGAGGCATGTCTTGATTCTGTTGCTGGCTGTGAAGATCGGGTCAAGTGTATGTCCTACAATGTCATGGAAGAAGCCCATCATGGAGTTGCAGAGGACCTGTTGAGCTTGGAGGGTTTGCTGGAGGTGATCCTGTTGGTGCAGTCATTGCAGTGCAGTAGGTGATGGTGTTCAAAATCTTGGTGGCTTGCTTGCAGAGAGATCATGCATTGAACAGGAGGCAGTGGAGATAGTTGTGATTGGTCACGGTAGGTGTGGTTGTAGTCTCTGTTTGTGCTTGTGGTTTGAGTTGCAAGAGAAGAGGCATTTAAGGCAGGTGAAAGGTCCTACTGTGGATCAGGGAGAGGTGCGCCAGCAGTTGTTGTTACTGAGTCCAGGGTCAAGATATTGGATCTATAGGTATCGGTAGAGCCAGGCTTCCTGGCACTTTGCGCATTCCAGGCACGGACTTGGGCCTTTGTCACACCCGCTGTGCTTGTGAACTGCTCATCCGTGTTGTGGCCTCCATAAGTAGTCCTGGGAGGAGGTAGGGGATAGCAGGAGGCAGGAGGTGGGAGGGCATGGCATTAGTTAAAATGGTGCGAGCAGGAAAAACACAACGGAGCAAGGCAAAGCAGAAAACAATACAGAATAATAATGCAAAATACAATACAGTAAAAAGAACACTGAGTTACAAAGCAGTTGGGCGTTCTGGTAGTCCTAGATACCAGCAAGAGAGTGGCATGCTGACCGAAATGCTGACTGAAATCATCGTTTGTCCACGTGAGAGGTAGGAAATGCATACCTATTTGAAAAGTTTCAATCAAACAGCGTGGTAGATAACAAGGTATTTTTTTCAAAATGTAATGCCTATTTCACAAAGGACACTGCAGTTGCAGTCAAACCATGGATCATAACCCCCTACCTGAATTGACATTGAAACAGAGCTCATGAAAAAATTGCTCAGTTGTGAAATGTGAGAAAAAGGTGTTTTTTACTCGAAGTTTGAGATCTGCAAGGGATTCTGGGTAAAACAACCTGACGAGAGCAACACACGTCAACCCATCCTGACTTCCCCTAGATTTCTAGTTTCCAAAATTGTACAGGTTTGCTAGTGCTCAAAATCTACAGTTACTCACTTGGCAAAAAAGGGGTCAGTTTTGAGTTGGAAATGTGATATATCCATGTTGCATTTTGGGCCGTTTGCTGTCACAAGCACTAGCCTACCTACACAAGTGAGGTACCTTTTTTAATTGGAAGATTTGGGGTAATGCTGGGTGGAAAGATGTTTGTGGCTCCCGCAATTCCAGAATTTCCATCACAGAAATGTAAGGAACATTTATTTCTTTAGTCAAAGATTTAGGTTTGCAAGGGATTCTGTGTTGAACAACCTGGTGAGAGTCATACAAGTCAAACCATCATGGATTCCTCTATGTCTCTAGTTTAAAAAAATTTGGAGGTTTTCTAAGTTTTCTTAGTTGCCAGCAGACCTACGGCACTTAATACACAGCTACCCATTTTGCAAAAAACTGGTCAGTTTTAAGTGGAAAAATTTGCTGTATCCATGTGGCGTCTGTGGCCATTTCCTGTCACAGGCATTAGGCCTACTTGCACAAGTGAGGCATCATTTTTATCAGAAGACATTTGGGAGCTTAGAATAGTAGGATATTTGTTATTGCAAATTCGATTTTTCAGTATTTTTATCTTCCAACTGTAAGCCAGTGTGTAAGAGAGAAAAGTTTGAAAAATAAACTCTAAATCCTATGCTCATATCGGTACCAACAAATTCAGAGATGTACAAATAACTTCTGTCCCTAACTTCCATATCTTGAGCCCATTTCAGAAATACATAGGTTATCTTGACATCTGTTTTTCAATCAGCAGTTTACCATATGAATTGGTATAAACTCAGTGCACAATAAAATGCTATTGGACGGTGCAGCTCAGTTGTTGGCTTTGAGTCCCTCGAGTTCCTAGAGAACCTACAAACCCTATATATCTCCACAAACAAAAGGGTTTAGCAAATGTAATATTACATTGCTTTTGTAAATTGGGCATCTTGCAAAATGTTACAGATATAAACCTTCTCACAAATGACTGCTTTATCTGCTCGTTTTCAACATTTCTTTATTTCAACAACATGGGGTATATTCACTCGGAAATGGTGCAGTGTGGCTCTATATGCAATTTAGATTCGCTGCATCATTCAAAAGATGCAAGAATATGGTGCGCCCCTGTGTTTTCTCATGCGAGAGGTGCTAAGAAGAGCTGCGTAGCACCAACACAGGCACCCTTGTGCCATCGTGGTAGGGTGTCTTTGTTGCAAGGAATGATTGTTTATGTCCAGGAAGGAACACCTTCTTGCACATAAACAATCTTTAGTGCTGCAAACATGAGGAGAAATAAAGGTATTGTGGCAATCTAGCGTCTGCTTTTGAATGGCATAAGTTTTTGCCACTGCCTCAGATTTACAGATTCTTGTAAAACTGGAGCAGCATCAAAAAGCAATGGGTGTTGCAGTGGAACGCCCACAGCAACACCCATTGCATGCCCTTTTCACACAGAAAACTGTATGAAAGGGTACCACGTTTACAAAGCAGTGTTAAGCTATGCAAAGTGGCTTAACGCCGCTTTCCAAATATGGTGCAGGACATTGCACCACCGGAACGTCAGAAAAAGTGTCTTCTGATGGCACAATCCCTGTGTAAATATGCCCGTTTGTTTCTTTAGGAAAACCTTGAGGGATCTACATGTATGACCTTTTGTTGAATTTGGAATTTTGGTCCACTTTTCAGAAATATTGAACGTTCTTGGATCACCCATTGGTTTCATAGTGGTTCCAGTCACAAACTGGAAGTAGATTAAGAGCACAAAAAAATAGGGAAAATGGGCTACCTCTTTGAAAAATGCCAAAACAGTGGTGCAAAATTTGTTTTTATGATTCAGCTCGGCTAGTTCCTAAAAGCTTGGAAGTCTGTGTCTTTGGTACAACAAACCGTTTTTTAATGCAATTTATATGAGAAAAATAAACTAGACACTTATCCAGAGCACTCTTTTCCTAGTTTCCTGAAAAGAACACAAAATGTAGCTATATTTTATCCCCCATCATGGAAATCCACAAACCGATGGTACCTTTAGAATCCCAAGGATGAAAAAAAGAAGGGACACAAATTTGGGGTGGATATCTTGTGTGGACAATATTTTATGAAGGCCTAAGCAGGAAATAGTCTAAAATAAATGAACTGTTTTTGTACAAATGTAAACTCATGTTTTCATTTGCTTTTGAGCATTTGAACTCTTTCCAATCCAGTAGTAAACCAAGGACCTACTCTCTCAATTGTTCAAGATCATTTTAACAAGGTGCTTGATGTTGTACAAATATGCAAGTGAGGCTTGAAGCCTCTACACTCTCAGCTAGCTCCCTTCACTCTTTTGATGTCAACAGAGCTATTATACTATATATTGTTTGCTAATCTAATCCTCTGTACAGTATCTTCTTGCATAGAGGTACACAAATAATTTATTGATATTGTTATTTCCTTTATTTGATTTGCTATTTGTTTTTGTCCCTCAGCCAAAGAAGAAAACCTTGCTTTGTAAGTTTATCAAGCCCTTCCATTTCATTTTCCTTCATTTGCGTATGTTTCAGATGACCCTGCTAAACAGAAACAATGATTTTTACAAAAGTCGAAATCGCCAGGCTGTTGATATAGACTCTTGTACATTTCACCTAGTCATTCTTGTTTCTCTAATGTTTGCACACATCCTTTGTAGTTTCCTCATTTACTGTATTCTGCATCTTAATTTTTGAGAATGTCTTGCTGATAATGACAGATGGGGTTGAGATAAGTGGTTTTGGTGCCGGGACTGATTGTAAACCTGTGCTGCTTTTTGCTATTTCCAATTCTTCCTTCACCCCAAATCCAACGGCACACCAATCTTCCTCTGTCCTGTTTGCTATATCTATAGAAATTATACATTAAAATATATTCTTAAAAAACCACATACTGAACAGTTGTATTCAAAGAACATGCTTAGATATTATTTTTAACTACAACACAAACATTATTTACATCATAATTTTTATAAAATAAATTCCATATTGAAATGATATACATTTTGCCACACAGTGTCCACATTTTGTTTAGCAAGTCATTCATCTATTGTTTAGTTTCCACCCTAAGGCAGTAACAGTGCATTTGTGGACAGCATTACCGTTGGGATGGTGCCAGACAGAATCCATGCACCCCCTGATGATATGTTGTTCTATACGCGAGCCTGCTCACAGTGTCACCATACGCCCACTTAATCCTTGGTGGGTAGCAATTGGTTCTGGCAACCACTGAACATGACAACCCGGAACCCACAGGAATCATGGTGACAGATATAGCACCCTTTTGTTCAGTCTCTCATGCACTCTTTCTCCTGAGAAATATACAAGGTGTGATGATGAATGTGGTTTAAGAGACAACTTCGCCAGAACGTTCTGGGGGAAAATGTCCACTGAAAAGCAGGAAAAAGACCACCACATGACCTATCCAAAGGACAAGGAAAAGCAACTCAATTTGAATCCAATGATGTATCCACGGGGAAACAAAATATGTCCTTTTCAGCCAAAGATAGAAAACACCCACTTTCAGTCTGAACGGAAGAGGCGGTTGAATCTGATGAGAAGTCACAAAAGTGAAGTAGGCAGAGGCAGTGAATGATAAAGCAGGACCTGCTTGCAGTGTCTCCCCACTTATTGCCCCATTTGAGATCCCTGGATGCTGATTTTCTGACTCCGAAAGTGCTCTAGGTTCTGCTAGGCAGGCCTAGGGCCAGTGTTATGTTTAAACACATATATGTATAGGGTACACTATGTATTTGAGTATCTTTACAATTGGCATGACCTACCCTATAAGTCCGTAGTAGAGAATAGGGAAGGGGGATAGAAACTTTCTGTAAGACCCTAATATATGATAGGGTATGGAAGTTTAGTGGCCAGCAACTTTTTTTGCTCTTACATGTGTGCACAGCTGAGTGCCTGAGGTAATTTTAAAAGCAGCCATGCTGTGCAGCACTGCTTTTAAAAAGTAAATTCACTGCAAACTTGGCTTTGATGCTATGATCACTTTAAAAGTGATAATCTACATTATTTGGACATATTAGGTACCCCCAAGGTCTCCTCTAGGTGTTTGAGGGGTGGAGAGACATGTAACTATAAGCAGGGTCCTTTCAATAGATGTTTTATAAACCCTGGTGCGAGAAATCTGCCTATTTTATTGTTTTCCCTATTGTAGATGCTTAACCCCTAGTCTAACATTGCAATATATTGTATGCATGCATACTTCATGCTATGAAGGGAATAAATATCATTCTAAAATTTAAAATAATCGTATGGATGAATCCACCAGATTGGCATTGCTGAATGTATCATAACTTGTGCAGAAAAGTAGTTATAAGACTTGCATCTTACCAGATTGGTCAGCTCTAACAGGGTTACCCAGGCTGACTTGATTAGGTGATAAGTGACTTTGCTGAGCATAGGTATTCTGATGGAGAGAGATATGCAGCAGCCAAGGAATGCCTGACCAGGGAGATGGTCCAAAGCAGGAGTTTCAAACAAGAACAGGACAATCAAGAATGCCAGCCAGGCCCACTACATCTTCCTGCCAGATGATAGGCTTAGGAGAGGAATTTGAAGATGTGAGGAGGGGGAGCTTATGGAAATTAGCCACACTGTGAGTTGGTTTAGCTAGTTATTACTGCTCTGCTGAGATTTCACCCATGATGACTTTTGGAGGAATAGTGCTTTCTGGGACAGGAAGATGCCATACTTTGGAGGAAGTGTCACATTACATCCCATTGGTCAGGGGTGTCCCCCACGTGATGCCCAGAAGCTGAGAAAAACATATGTGAGAGGTGCATAGCCTCTCATATCTGCTGCCTGAACCTACAAGAAAAATAAGGATGGTAATGCTGGAATCTGAATTTGCACCCAAGGGCCTTACACTCTGAATAACTCTGCCTGCTGCACAATTTGGCATTACAGTGCTGGGGAATGTGCCTTGCATCAAGAAGGATTAAAGAGTAGACTCCCTGCAAGCAACCGATACACAGAGCGAACCTGCATCATCTCCACCAAGAGTCCCTGGCCCGGAGTTTGTCCAGTGGACTTTTAAGGATTTGGCCAGGTGCACTGTGGGCATTGTGGTCCAGACCTTCCAGAGACCATCCAGGAGATTCTAGACCTTTGGATTTGTTTTTTTGACACTTTAAACTTGTAAGGAAACCTTCAGGAAGCACCTCCTGAAGTAGCGAGAACTTTTGGGAAAAATCTTCATAAGGTGACCAACTCCACCACTAGAGTCAAGCCAGGCACCTTCAACCATGACCTGGCCAGGATTTCAGGTTCGTCCCACTGAAAGCTGCAGAGCTTCGGACTTCCAGGATTTGACTTGGGTCCTCGTGGAAAGTCCAGTTGGCGAACCCTCTCCGAATCCAGTGTGCTCAGAAGAAAAGGCTACAAACATTTTTCTAAGTCTGAATGTAAACTTTTGACCCAAGCCTCCCACTTAGTGTATTCCACCAGGGCTCAATCATGGACAGCCTCAAACTTTGACTTTGCTCCAGTCAAGTAGAACCAGATGTCCCAGAGTGGCGCTATAGGTTTTTAAGCACTATAAAATGGTTAATTTTTAAAAATTCATATCTCTGGTTCTCTACATTGAATTTATGTTGTTTTGGTGTATATTTGTTCATAAAATATTTTAATATTGTTATAAATTATTGTGGGATTTTTATTGTGTGTTGTGTCTTACTTATCTGATATATTGGTGATTTTAAATGCTTTCCACTCATGTTTCCTAAGTTACACCGGCCTGCTCGTTGTCAGCTAAGAAGGGTGGAGCAAGAGGCTAATGTAGTGAGACCTTAGCTGGACCACATGCAGTGTTAATGGACTTATTCTAGTGGTAGGTGCATATTTACCTCTACTAATAACCCACAGTCCAACACTGTCTGATCTATTTTTGGCTGCTCAGCAGGTTCTGTAGAACTGAGAGATGACCTGATCTGTGATATATTGACATAGACAGTTTTCTTCTCAGGTTTCTGAATTCAAATATGTGTTTCTGTACTAGGTGATTGTACAGTTGTTGTAGTTGTAACAGGTAGAAGACATACTTAATTCTGGGTGATTTTTGTACCTCGTTGGAGAGAGAATGCGTTTTCAGTTATTAAAGCTTCCATCTGAACTTCCTGTATGGTAGTGAGAGGAGGCAGGTAGCTACTGTAGGAAGCTGGATTAGTATATGGTGTACACTTAAAGGGTGATGCACCTTGCAACCCTTATGGTGATTTTAGTGGTCTTTGATAACCATAGAAAGTTCTCAAAGTGGTAGCTGTGGAGAGCAGCCTTCAGGGTTATCTGGAAGGAGTTTAAAGCAATTTGCTTTACCACATTTATTCGACAGTGTAGATTAGATGAAAAAGAACCAAACTGTGTTGATAAAAAATAAGTTTATTTATTACACAACACAATCACTAACACAGTTGTATGTCTCTTCGCTGGAGATATCAATAGTAGACATGAAAATAGGGGAAACTAAACCATATACTAAGAAAGTGGAATGCAAACGGCAAGGAAGAATTGGACTTGGACCAGAAGACTCAGAGGAGCTGGGAGAACAAGGAACCACCCAAGGTAAGTACTTAGGAACAACACGAAGGCTGTGTGCAGAGTGGGAACACAACTGCATGCCCAATGAAAGTATAGAGAAGTCATGGTTGTAATTTTAAAGAAAAAGGACCCTTCCCAGATGATCCTAAAGAAACACTTTGGAGGACAGAAATTTGGATAGCTGTAGATGCCCCAGGAACCACGTTACCTGCCCCAGGGAAGCAAGGTGCATAGGGATAAAGTGATGGCAGAACCTGCGGTAGACGACAATGGAAGACTACAGAGAAAAGGCCTCTGGAAAAGTTTCTGAAGAAGTCCAGTGGAATCTAAGGATGGATTCTTAAAGAGAAGAATCTGTAAGTGGAGGGGACAGAGTTTATGCCACTTGGAGTTGACCAGGAGGCATGGAAGCAAAATGCCCACCGTTGGAAGGGAGCTCAGGAGAGGTGACAAGAACCTTGCCACTGTAGCTGTGAAGACCAGGCAATGCTGAGCCTTTCATGAGCTATCCCATGTTGAATGTCAGCGTCTAGTTGGTTTCTGTCTGGTGAGAGCACCAACAAGCCTTAGTAGCTGCAACTGGCAGGGAGAACAAAAAGGAGCAATCGTTGGGACCAGCAAGGTCCAAAGCACTCACCAAGTGCAGGAGAGTCAGACCAGACCCCAAGCAAATGGGAAAGCCCATCAAAGTAGAAAAAAAACCTTGAGTAGACCCACAAGCTGGGGGTACGGGAGTCGCAAGAGGACCTCAGGCAGTTCAGTTAAGACAAAATCCCACAGTGCAAGGGGTGCAGTGAGGATGCTGATCTTGAAAGGAGAAAGTGCTGGAGGCTGGATCTTCTTGTGGAGCAAAGATTTCTGGAGTGCAGAGCCAAAAAGCCTTGGTAACAGCAAGTCAATGGAATGAACAGTAGTTTGCTCCCAGTGGCTCTGACAAGGGTTACTGTCCTCCAAATTGCAGGAAAGATAGACAAGGCCTCAGGAGAGCCACAGAACCACCACCTGTATTGCTGAGCCTCAGAAAGTCCTAAGGACGACAGGAACAGCAGTCCAATCAGCTTCATTGCTGTACCTGCAGATGCAGCAAAGTGACTCCTTCACTTTGAGGGAGAATTATTCAGATTTCCTTAGTGCCCACAGGTCTTTTGGAGAACCAAAGCAAAGCAGAGACACAGATGAGGCAGAAGACTTGAAGAACAGCGAGACTAGGAGCAGCAGGAGTGTTCCGTGATGCAGTCTCATTTCCAGTTGAAGACCAATGATGTCCAAGTGTCCAGACGGTTGAACGGTGTCTTGATTTCAGAGGTGATTCTTGTTGCACAACAAATCTGAGAGTCCACCCAAAGGGGGTCACTTAAATAGCCAAGGAAATTTGAATGAGTCGGGGATTCCTACCAGAGGAGGGGCTGGACTGATGGGAAGACACTCCCCTGTCCTTTGTGCATTTTCATATCAGAGTGGGAACCAAGTGTTCCTGAACTGGTTAAAGCCAGAGTATTGAAGAAGGGCACCAAATGTGCCTTTCAAAGCAGTCTGGCGATGCTGGGGAGCCCCCCTACCCCAGCCCAGTACACTGTCTGAGAGGTATTCACAGCTACCTCTGACAGGAAACCTATTCTTCTACCTTCCCCTGCTCAAGTTCAGCAGCAGGGCAGAACAGCGTCTATGGTCAGCGGCAGCACTAGCTTCCTGGTAGACCCTGAATGCTGTAATCAGAAGTACAAGGGGCTGCTCTAAGGGCCCCCCAGTACATGGGATCATACCTCCCACACCAGAATCGGTGTTGGGGTATGATCTCATCATGTTCGATACCAAACATGACCCGGTTTGGTGCAGGCTTTATATCTGTAGACATCTCATAATGACTGATGTCCACTATTGGCCAGATGTACGACCATGACAGATTGCGACTCTCAAATTGCACTCGATTGCGAGTCGCAATTTGCGAGTCACAAATTGCCATGTACAACGGTGTCTGAGATATTGTTTGCAATTCCCAGTGGGGTCACAAATTGCATGCCTCATCAATATTCATGAGGCACTCGCAATTTGCGACCCCATTGAGAATGGCAGGCCCTCCCAGGGATGGTGGCCTGCTGGGCTCGGAAGACCTTCATGTCTGGCATGGCTTTAAAATGAAGCAGGTCTTTTTTTTTTTAAATGCAGCCCGTTTTCCTAAAAGGAAAACAGGATGCATTTAAAAAGAACAAATTAAATGTTTTCGTTTTATTTTTTAAAGGTCGGTAGTGGTCCCTGGGACTACTGCCTGCCCCCAAGAACTATTTCTCCCTACATTCACAAAGGGGAAGGGGTCCCCTGTGGACCCCTTCACTTTTTCAAGTGATTTACCACCCTATTGAACAGAGTGGTAAACTGTGAGTGTTTTGCGACCGCAATTGTGGTTGAAAAACATTCTTACATGGCTTGTGGGGGTCACTATTAGGAAGGGAATTCCCCTTCCTAATAACAAGCCACCCAAAACTATTTTGCGAGTTACAAATTATTTGCGACTCGCAAAATAGTGTTAGTACATGGCCCACAGGATTTTTGCATGCGCAAACGGGTCAAAAACCCGTTTGTGCATGCAAAAATGGGTTGTAAATCTGGCCCCATATGTCTTAAAATGGCAGACTGCACTTACAAAGCCTGGAGAATTGACTCTGGGGTTTGTAGGGGCAACCTGCTCATGCAGGCACACACTCACACTTATAGCCAAGCACCCTGCCCTCAGGACTGAAGGGCATACCATAGTGGTGACTTATAGGTTTTAAGTCTAGTGACCTTAGATTTAAGGAAACTTATATCTGATATGAGAGGTGCAAGCACCATCCCACATATGCTGAAGTGGCAGACCTGCAGTCAGAGTTTCAGTTGACTCTCATGGGTGGCACAATGCATGCTGCAACCCATGGGAGGCCCCTGGTGTACCTATGCCCTGGGTACCTTATTACCATATACTAGGGATTAATAAGGGTACACCAGTAGCTAATTGTGGAGGTACAAAAGTACTTGCCAAAACCATTTTGGGAGAGAGGTCACAGTTGCTGGGGTACTGATTAGCAGGATCCCTGCAAACTACAGTCACAAAAACTGGGGGTAACTATGAAAGCAGATCCTACTTTCCTACAGCTATTCAGGAGCCTACGTGGCTTACTATTGAGAATAGACCACATAGTTTGGTTTCATCTGATCAATGGAGACAAATATTTTGCCTTTGCAACCGGCAACAAGCAGAAGAAGTACAGTTCTGGTACCTTCAACATTCTGTAGGATTGCCCAGACTCTTTTTTGTCCAGTTTTCTCCCTAACCAGATCCCCAACCTTTGGGATCCAGACATGCCTCAACGCGACTACCGTAGCTTTTCCAGTGGCAGAGCGTTTTACTTGGATGTTGCTTTGTTCATCCCAGAAGTCATTCAGCTCCTGCAAAACAGCCAAAGGTGCACTAATGTCAAATGGTGTTTATGCTGCCACTGTTCTGGGATTGTCAAGGTCTGGGACCCACATCTTTACTCCAAGCAGACTTTCAAAGTGTGTCCGACCACCCAGGGATTTTCTTGGCATGTTATTGAGTGCCCTCTAGACCTCATATAGGTGATGGACCCAACTGTGACCTAAGCCTAGTACCATCGCTGTTCAACACTGCTTTAAGTCATGGTTTTTCCTCTCCTCATCTGCATTTCCCTCTGGATGGTATGAGGAAGAGACATGTAGGGTCACACCTACAAAATACTATGGCCTCTTTGTAGGCCCTAGAGCTATACACCGGACCATTGTCGGTATATAACGTGCCAACTGTCCAAGTTCGATAAAGAGTCACAGACACTTTATAACAGTTCAGGCATCAGCTAATGGCTGTGGCCAAACCCACAGGAATCGAGAGCAGGAATCGATTACTACTAAGATGTACTTATATGGACACAAGCCAGAGGCTTATTTGAAATCAGTGGAAATGTCTGGGGTGGGTGCACTACAGTGGCAGATGTCACATTCAAGGACAAAGTCCTTGGTCTGTTTATAGAGATTTTGCAATCAAGAGAGCTGCTGCAAAAATAAAATTGTAGCAGTCACCCCCACTTGTACAGAAGGCAGACCCTCCTCTGCAGCCAGTATTAATCTCAATCTGCGATCAGTGTTTAGGATTACTCTGTCTCGAACTCCAGGAATGTGAGTATATGGTATGTTCTGTGCATCTAACTTGTAGGAGTACTTGAGTGGAAAGCCTTTTGGCAGGTGGGTGTCATCATGAGCGTAATTAGTTGCCACCATGATGTCTCTGTCTATCCTCGTGTTAGAGCGAGTAAGTGCAGCAACACTTTGATGACTTAATGTTTTATTTACATTAGTCCATGGCAATCAGTCTTTCAGCTTTGTCACAGTTCCCAAAGCATCTTGAGCTGTACTGCACAAACCTTCGACTCTGCCAATCCTTTCTAGCTCCAATAGTGTAGGTATTCATTAGAGGACTGGACACAGTAAAACAAATCACACATTATAAGTGTAGGCAATTCGGAACTGTATTTTCTAGTGCCAGTATTAGAGCCTTTAGTTCTGCTAGCTGTGCTGTGCAATCAACAAGTGACTGCGTGTAGTTTTTCTCAGGAAGGAATGTTCCATTGTACATGTGCCCTTTCACAATTGTGCATGCTGCTGAGGATTGGTGCTTAGTGCCAGATGTGCAAACATTTCATTTTGCGAGTCTCTGAATGCGATTTGTTTGTGACTCACAGTTAGAGACTCACAAAATGAAATGTACTAATGTGTCTCAGACAAATTAGCTATTCCCAATGGGGACATAATAGACCTGTCTCATCAATAATCACGAGGAAGGTCGCAATTTGCAACCCATTGGGAGTGGGCAATAACACAGTGATGGTAGCTTGCTGGAGACACCATACCACCATGTCCGTGTTTGCTTTGAAATAAAGCAACTTTTTTTTCTAAAATGTAGCCATTTTCCTTTAAGGAAAAAGAAAAATTAAATAATTATGTTTAATTTTTTAAGGGTAGGCAGTGGTCCATGATCCGCAAAACAACCAAGGAAGGGCTACCATGCGTTTTGGTATATACTGCAGCAAAGACTGTACTCCAATTCCTGTAGTCTTCTACAGGGGAGCCATCCGTATCGGTAAGTAAATGCTTAATATTCTGTGGTTTTCCTGCGTGCCCATATGGTGAAACACTGTTTCAAGCTGGCTTGATTTTTGTGCATTCCGTAACGGAATCTCCTCCTGTCTGACGGGAACTTTTCCCATGACTGCATTTAGCTCTTGTGGGCTGATGCCTGGGATAAACAACTGTGGTTGTGCAACTTGAGCAGTCCATATAGTGTTAAGTGTTAATGTTTGCATAACTAACTGTGTGAGACATCTAAATATTGTTAATAGATGTTTGTATAGTGTTTGCACCTCTGCTGTTGGTAATTTATCAACATTAGGGTGCGGTTTGTAGCCGGCTAAAACTGGCCATGTTGCTCTCCTATTGCTGAGAGGTCCAAGTCTCAGATTTGCTGCTGTGTGTAAGAGGGTGCCTTTAAACCAGTTTATGTGTTGTTGGTATATTAGAGGTATTTCTATTTCTTCATATGGAGCATAGTTATGTGGTATTTCATCCTCAGTGTAGGTGTGAAATAATTGTGTAACATTGTTGGCAGATGGGATTATAACCCAAGAATAGAACACCTTTGTCCTAAATGCCCCCCCTTGCCACCATCGTCAGACTACATGGGCTCAGGATAGTATCCTACACCGTCGACACCAACTCATCCTCTCCCTCATGAAGAACCCTGAAGATACCAGACTCAGCTTCCAGGAAGGAATGAAGGACGTCACAGCCTGGATGAGCAACAGCTGCCCAAAGCTCACCTTGGAGAAGACAGAGGTCTTTGTCCTTGGACCTGCCCTCTCCGCTTGAGACAACACCTAGTGGCCCTCAGAAACCCACCCACCCTGACAGACCACGCCTGGAACCTCGGCATCATCCTAGACTCCTGGCTCACCATAACCTGCCAGATCAACACCGTCGCCTCCACCTGCTTCAACTCCCTCCGCATCCTCTGAAAGACTTTCAAGTGGATCCCCCCGAAGCAAGAAAAGTCGTCACCCATGCACTCATAACCAGCAGACGGGACTATGGTAACACCCTCTACACAGGAATCAACAAATCCCTCCTTCACAAACTCCAGACCATCCAGAACACCGCGGCCCGACTCATCCTCAGAACTCGATGACACAAGCACATGACCCAACAATTGCGAGACCTCCACTGGCTCCCCATCAAGAAGAGAGTACCCTTCAAGCTACTCACCCACACCGACAAATCCCTCCACAACATCAGACCCAAATACCTCAACGAAAGAGTATCTTTCCACGTACCCAAAAGAAACCTCTGCTCCGCCGACCTCACCCTAGCAGAAACACCACGCATCCGCTGAGCGGGAGCAGGGGGAAGAGCCTTCTCCCACATCACAGCAAAGACCTGGAATGAGCTCCCAGTCAACATCAGACGCTCCCCTACCCTGCACACCTTCATGAAGAGCCTCAAGACCTGGCTCTTTGGCTGATCCGGAGCGACACCCAACCCAGCACCATAAGACCTCCATGCGTGAGTAGCGTGCTTCAATAACCCCTGATTGAGTGACTGTTTGATTGATTGATTGATAAATGCTTCATGTGCCTCAACCACGAAGGTAGCATATCCACCCCTAGGTGTGAGACTATGTTGTATTTCATTACTAGAGGAACTCAGATTATCTTCCGAAATTTCGAAACCTTCGGTGTTGAGGAATCAGATGATTTTGACTAGTTATTACATTCAACTGTACTCAGTCAAGGTGTATAATCCGCGCCACAGGTTCGGGTTGACCCGCTTTCGGTTGGATATTTTCCACCATTCAATTAGTTTCCCTACCATTAACAAATGGTCACCGGACCTGGGGAATTGCCCTTATGAAGACACCTCACCACAGAGCACCATCCACACTGTGCTTTTCTGTAAATATTTGGCTGGGCTTAGAAAGAAACTCATCAAACCTTTATTATTACAGCTTGGTTTTGTACAATGTCGCCCAGCTTTCACATACTTGCAAATGTTACCGAAGTTATACCAAAGTGTAGTAATGTCACGATTTCTGCTGGCCGTTCTTAATTACAGGAAGCAGTTGTGAATAGTAATTGAGTGATCGTGCAGTCGATTACTTTTTTTTACATATAACAGCCTTTTGTACTCTGTTTTTACTTGTATTCTGGTTTTTAAGCTTTGTCATGGATGTCTTTTGTAGCTTTTATTATTAACTTTGTGATTTCAAATAAAGCTTATTTTGATTGATTGATTGACTATGTTGTAATATTTTCAGAGTAACCACATATCTGCAGTTCACAGCAATATTTAATGCCAGAGCTTCTTCTCTTCCAGACATAATTAAAAACACATTTTTAACTCAGTGGAAATTAGATCCTTTAAGAGTTCAAGCTTACACAATTAATATATGCAAGCATAAAAAACAATATAGAAATCTGGTGTATTCCTACTATGCATCCCCCAACCTAAGTATTTAGGGTGTGTGTATGTGCTGAATTCCTGTACTGGATTGTCCAACCCCTGTTACCTGAAGGGAAAGAATGTAGGTCCCCATCATCGTCATGAGCTGGACACCTCTTGCTGAGATATCAGCAGGCTGCTGGGCCAAAACATCAGCATGTAGAGAACGCGCCAATGGCAGCAAAGTGATCCTCTGCCAACACCGGGAAATGGATGTTCATTTATAACAAAAGACATCCTTGCCTTGGGCCGAGATCTTGGTCAGGCTGCCATTGTTTATGTGTTATAGATATCTCTGTTTCCATATGTATGAAACAAATTATCACATTTGCACAATGCATGTATTAACTTTGTAGATGATTTGTCAAGGTATCAAGGTAGTATTCTTACTAATTGGTACTGTCAAGGATGCAAATGTGTCGCAAAAGTCATTGTGTGAGAGTGAAGGAAAGTTTAGGAAGAAACTCGTGTACATGTAAAAAATGACAGTGCTTCGCTCCAACCCTGACTGGTACACATGACACATCTGCATCCAAGAAAATACATTTTTTTAAATAATGTTTCTTCTAATATAAATATACTTTTTAAGAATTGGGTATATATTTTCACATAGATATAAGATTTTAATTTTACATTGAAAATACTTAGCAGCGTATACCATGATGTTTTAAATGTTTACGAAATGCATTTTCTTTTCATTTCAATGAATACACCATTTTGTTTACTGCATATTTTCATTTGTAGTGTTTTTTTCTTTATAATATTGTATTTTTATTTTTATTTAGTTAATGATCTGTTGTTAATGTGTTTTATTTTGAGGTTTTAACTGTAAATTATTTTTTGGGTTCAATCAATCAATCAATCAGGTGTTTTTAAGGGCGACTACTCACCCGTAAGGGTCTCAAGGGGCTGGAGTGTGGGGGGTCACAGGCTCCAGTCCATCAAGGAGGGGGTTTGTCGAAAAGCCAGATTTTAAGGTTTCTTGTGAAGATGGGGAGCAATGTTATCTGTCTGAGGTGGAAGGCAAGTCGTTCCAGGCTCTGGCAGCGCGGAAGGAGAAGGAGCGGCCTCCCGATCTGGTCTTTCTGGTGCAGGGGACCACGGCGTAGGAGAGCTTGGCTGATCGTAGGGTCCTTTGGGGTGCGTGGAATTTGAGTCGGCTGTTCAGATATGCTGGTACGGTGTCGTGGAGGGCTTTGTGAGCTTGGCTTAGCATCGTGAAGGTGACTCTAGCTTCGATGGGGAGCCAGTGGAGTGTGCACAGGTACTGGAAGATTTGACAGTGTCTTGGCAGGTTGAGGACCAGTCTTCCGGCGGCGTTTTGGATGTTCTGTAGCTTACGGGTGAGTTTTTTGTTTATTCCGGCATAGAGTGCATTGCCGTATTCGAGCCTGCTGGGTCGGAGTATTCATTGTATTTTTGCATTTATAGGAGAGAAGATTACATTATTTTTTCTTGCATCCACGTTGTTTTTTGTTATGATAGTAAGTATTTTAGATATTTTGTTACATTTTCATTTTAGAGTACTTCATTTTATATCTTTTTTTTGCATGAGGTATATTTTTTTTAAACATTTATTTTTTATTTTTAGAGGTTATTTTGAGATCCTGCATGGATGTTCCTGATGGATGGATGTTATTAGGTGTTTAGATTTTTAGGCCTATACAAATTTATTGTTTATTTTTTGCTTTTTGTAGTGGTAATCCTATTGTATTTTTGACTGTTAAAGAGAAGTTTGGATGTCACTCTATGGCCACAGAATTCTAAGTAATATTTTGTATCTATTTGTGGGTGGGATTTACTTTACTTTGTGTAATGTTATTAATGTGAAGTTGCTAAAGTTGTGGGTACTCTGTATTTTAAATATGAATTATTTATTTTTAGTTAGTGTAATATGTCTTGATTTTAATTTGTTACTTATTTGATTTGTGTGTTTTTGTATTTTTCTGCATGAGATTTAAGTTTTGCAGTTAGAGAAAGTTTATATTTACTGTTTATGAGGTTTTACTTTTTCATTGTATTGGGTTGACTTGAAATTTTAAATATTATTTATTACAAATTAATGTATACATTCCTAAATTACTGGATTATGTTGCAGACCTCAATCACTGCCTTATTTAGTGGGTATTAAGTTACATTCTCCACTTGGTCATCTAGAGTAGCGGCCCTTCCAATGCATTCACACAAACAATATTTGTACATTTCCACGCACAACATTATTTATCTACTCTGTGGTTTGCTGTAGGTGTAGTTTATTTATGAGACAAGGGATTTTACTTAATGTAAGAGTGGCATTATTGTACATGTTGGTATCTATAATGTGAGGAAAATTACTGATTATATAGTGTAATTATTGGGATTTTTTATTATATTTTCCAGTTCATTTCCTTTGTTATTTTGGTTATTTGAAGTTTAGGGCCCTATGTTTTATAGCATGGTTTGTTTGGAGAATGTTTCTTTTTCAGCTCTAAAAGTATAAAAAAAAGAATTAAGAAAACAAAAGTAGTTATATTTGTTAAAAAATTATAATGAAGTGTGTTATCAATATTTTGCTGCTCAATATTTAATGGTTGTGAGAAGGTCATCCATTCTACCCTGATCACTCCCATTTTTAAATTGATACTGGTGGTAACTGACTCTGACTGTGCCTTGGGCTCTGCTTACCTGAACCATGGCCAGTGCTATGATTATAGGGTATATGGTAATTAGATTTAATTACAATAGGTACTAACAGCCTAGCTGTGCATCCCTAGTATATAATAGGTCCAGTAAACTTAATGCACTTACGTGTACAACACTGTGCTGCCTGCTGTAATTTCTAAGGCAGTCCTGCTTTTCAGATAGCCTTTACATTAAATTATGTGCACATTCATTCAACTTTGGAATTCAAAGTACTTCCAAAGTTTCAAACTACCTTATTTTTATATATACGTCACCACTAAGCTCTCCTCTATGGGCCCCTATAACTATAAGCTGGAACCTTATAAATGATATTTTATATGCCCTGTAAGGGGAAAAACTGCCAGTTTTGTTTTTCCTCATTGTTGCACTATGGCTCCATGGGCTAACATGGGGATGCTTTATTATAGTTTAGCTATTTAAAGCAAGGAGCTCAAAAATTACTTCAAAGTATCAAAATTATAGTTAGAATGAATCCAACAACTTGGGACTGTAAGATTTATCATAACTATCACAGTAAATACGATAATCAATCAATCAGTACATTTGTAGAGTGCACAACTCACCCGTGAGGGTCTCAAGGCTCTGGGGAAGGGGGGGCGGGGTGCTGCTATTGCTCGAACAGCCAGGTCTTGAAGATTCTCCTGAAGGCCAGCAGGTCCTGGGTCTGTCGTATGCGGATCGGGAGGGTGTTCCAGGTTTTTGCGGTGAGGTGGGAGAATGATCTGCCACCAGCGGTCGCTCGACGGATGCGGGGGACGGTGGCGAGGGCGAGGTCAGCGGAGCAACGCTGGCGGTTCGGGGTGTAGAAGGTGAGTCGTTTGCTGAGGTTCGCTGGTCCGGTGTTGTGGAGAGCTTTGTGAGCGTGGGTGAGGAGGTTGGAGGTGATCCTCTTGTTGACAGGGAGCCAGTGTAGGTCTTTCAGGTGGGCTGTGATGTGGCTGTGGCGCGGGATGTCGTGAATGAGGCTTGCAGAGGCGTTCTGTATGTGTTGTAGTCGTTTCTGGAGTTTGGCTGATTTTTCTGTTTAGAGAACGTTGCCGTAGTCCAGTCTGCTGATGATGAGGGCCTGGGTGACTGTGCTTCTGGTACCGGTGGGCATCCATCTGTAGATCTTGCGGAGCATGCGGAGGGTGTTGAAGCAAGAGGAGGAGACGGCGTTCACTTGCTGGGTCATTGACAATGAGGAGTCCAGGATGACTCTCAAGTTGCGTGCGTGGTTGGTGGGCATCGGTGCAGCTCCCAGTGTGGCCGGCCACCATGAGTTGTCCCAGGCGGAGGGGGTGGATCCGATGATAAGGACCTCCGTCTTGTCCGAGTTCAGTTTCAGGAGGCTGAACGTCATCCTTTCGGAGATGGCCTTCATTCCTTCGTGGAGGTTGGATTTGGCGGAGGTGGGGTCCTTAGTGAAGGAGAGGATCAGATGGGTGTTGTCAGCGTATGAGACAATGTTGAGGTTGTGCAATCTGGCGATGTTGGCCAGCGGTGCCATGTAGGTGTTGAAGAGTGTCGGGCTGAGGGACAATCCTTGGGGTACGGTGTAGATGATCTTGGTGTCTTTAGAGCGGAATGGTTGGAAGCGGGCACTCTGGGTTCTGCCAGTGAGGAAGGAGGTGGCCCAGTCCAGTGCTTTGTTGAGGATCCATGCGTTGTGGAGGCGTGTGCGGAGATATAGATTTTTCTTTCTGTAAGCCAATATCTAGCCTTCCAGTAGCCCTGCTCCGATTGATCAGCCTCTGCCCGGCTGAGCTAATTTATCTAAATGAGGTGTGACATGGCCTGACTAGAGACAAATGATTTCTTGTGGGAAAAGAACTGCAAGCTGCAGAGCAAAAGGCAGGATGGGGGTGGAGTATCAAAACTGGTCTTCAGAGGGAAGGACAGTTTAGAGCAGAACATGCTCACCCCCACATCCTGCACCCCCAGCCAGACAGGAGCCCCTGTATTTAGATTAGGTGGAAGGAGAGCGTTAGGGAAACTTATCTATGCCAGTGGCATGTATTAGCCAGATCTTAACCTCCAGGAGTGAGTTTCTCCATTTTAAATTTTGGGAGAATAGTGCATTCTGGGTAAATACCATGCCACACTTTGGAGGAAGTGGTCATACCTGAGGGTGGCACCCTGCACCCCATTTGTCAGAGGTGCTCATCTGCTTGTAAACCAGGAACTGTGAATCAATATGGGAGTGTTGCCCAGCAACTTAGATCCCTGCTTGAAACAAAAAGGAGAAGAAAGACTGCTCTGGTGGAACCCTGATATGCATGCAAAGGCTTGCACTGTGAAGGACTGCACCTGCTGCACAGTCTGGACAGCCTTAAGAATTTTGCCTGGCTTCACAAGGATTAAGGACTGGACTCCATGAAAGCAACAGATTAACAGTGCTCCAACTGTATCATCTCCACCATGAAGGACCCATCTGAAGTGCGTCTCGGGGACTCTTAAGGATTTGGCAAGGTGCATTGTGGAAAACATAGTCCCACCATTACAAGGATCATCTCAGAGCTTATAAACCCTTAGATTGTGTTTCAAATACTTTGAACCCAAAAGAGAGGAACTTCATGAAGAAGTTCCAGACGTTTGGAGAAGTTTGGAGCAACTTTTGTAAAACAGCTCCATTATTTGACTAACCCATCTTCAAGAGTCTAGTACAGTGATCTGGCCTAGATTTCAGGTTCACTCCGCTGAAAGCTCTGGAGCTCCATCCATCAACAAGACTTCCAGGAGTTGACTAGGACCTCGCGCTGAACCACCCCAACAATGTCGATGCAGATCTGGCCTGATGAAGTGCTGTGCTCGATGATGAGAGAAAAAGCTCAGAAAAAGTGTGCCGGTAAACTTTTGTTTACCGGCACACTTTGTCCGAGACCTCCCGTTTTGTGTATTCAACCAGAGCTCCATCGCAGTCAGTCTCAAACTTTGATTTTGTCACAGTTAAGTGTGACCAGATGTCCCAAGTTGGCGCTTTTAGTTTCTATGTACTAAACATTTTTATTCTTCAGAAATGCATATCTTTGGTTCCTTTGATGCCTATTTGTTCATAACATTATAAGCAACTTTCCTAAAGTGGTGTTGGATCTTTATTGTGTGGTGTGTTCTATTTATTAATGTATTAGTGTTTTAACTGCTTTACGCACCTGTCTCTGAAGTTAAGCCTGCCTGCTCATTGCCAGCTACCAATGGTTGACCAAGGGACTAATTTATTGAAACCTTGACTGAACCTTTTATTGTGTTTGTGGCTTTAACACTAGTGGTAGGTTCCTACTTATCACTACTAATAAACCATTTCTAACAATGTTTTTGATAGGGCGGTCAATATTTGCAATGTGTATATCGTGTCCGTTGAGCTTGTGTTACTGTAAATATTTGTAAACACAATGTTAATGTTGCCAATATTTTTATATTCTAGATAGGGGCTTTTTAAAGTTTAATATTGCAGTTAACGATACGTTTGAATCAATATGTTTCAGCTCTATCTTCTTGTAATCGATATTCAATAGTTTGGACTTCCTGTAACATCCAATATTGTGTATGAAAACATATTGATATAAAGCCAGTATCCCAAATATAAATGAGGTTTTAAACTAGTTTATATATCCAAATTTCAAGGCCTAGAGCACATTGTAACCTATGTAATTAGTGCATCAAATTATCTATCAGTGGAGTAGTGAAGGAAACTTCCTCCATATGTGGTAAACATCCATTCACCATGTAACTGTGCATATTCACAAACATTATGAATTGGAAACTTGCTTTTCATATATGAAAACAGGTGCACAGAGCATGGGATATGAATAACTTTTTTCATTAAAAATGTAAGATCTTTGCATCTATTTTAAAGTATCAGATCCTCAGGATGGAAGTCATGGTCAGAGCTCCTGCAGAGGAGGAAGGAGGGCTAACAACGTCGTAAGACTCCAGTGATTTGCTTGTACTCCTACTCTAATGGACAGGTAGCAGAAGGAGTGCAGCAAAAGAGTATTAACATTCTGCCTAGATGTGTTCAGAACACCTTCACCTTCTCTGACCGCTTTCAAGGAGCTTTGTCCTTTTTTTCCAAAGGCACATCAGTCATTATTCTCAGAAAACTGAATTTAACATTGATTCTCTCTTTCCACTTTATTCCCCCTTTAAACTACTGTTTCTTCTTTCAACCTACTCTCCACTCTTTCCCTACTTCTAGTCTTGGGATTCACACTTTCTCCTACTTCCTTCAATCTTCATTTCATTGTAGCTGACTCCTTTGAATTGTGCTCTCTTTTTTGTGCAAACCTACTTACTCCCACTCATGCGTCTTTAGTTATTTCATGGTTCAGAGCTACTACGCACCCATACACACAGTTTGAAAGTTTTACGTACAGTAAATATTACTTTTGTAATGTTAATATTATGCATATTCCATTTCTATTCATCCCACCTCATGTATATTTTGTGTTATCTTATAGTGTACCCAAAATCATACATTGTCTACTCATGTACTAGTACTATAATGTCATTGTGCTACGTACACCTTATATAAAGTCAAAAGTAAATAATAAATACATCTGAAGGCGGAGTAAGGGCACAGAGCAATGCTCAAATTAGACATCTATGTATCTTTCTCTGAAGACGACTACTGAGGGTAATTTCAAAGATATCTCTTATCAGTGTTAGGACATGATTCTTTTTGGATCGCTATCCCCATTTTTTACTACCTGGCATTGCTGGGTGTTACACTATGCACAATAGGACATTGTTTTCCAATCCCCTGTGTTCTCAACAATAAAACATGGTGAATTTTAGATGGTAAAATTAGTTTACCTACAGTTGGCCTATTTAACTTTCCTGTAAGGCCATAGTATATAGTGCAGAATATGCACCAATGGGATCTAATTTCAATGACAAATATGAACTGTGGATCTTACTGGGACATCTGCTAGACTGACAAGAAAAACATGGCTTCAGATCAAAATGTGTAGCTTTTAAACCTGCAAACAGACATGTTAACATTACCTTTTTTGACGGGTGGGAATGGTATTTTTCAACGTAAAAAGCAAATCATTCTGAATTGGCATTGCAGCCTACAATGAAAGGTGCTTAATGTTCATTTAGATCTTGGTGGAGGGGAATACTCATCACAAATGTGACAGAGATCTGTCCCCCATATTACGATCCCATTATATCATATGGATATCATAATATGGTGGACGGGATATCCGTCACTTTTGTGACTGAGTTTTACATATGCCAAGATCTAAATAGGGTCTAACTTTTGTATCTTTATACAAGCTACAAAGTGTATTGAAACGCTATTTAAAAAAATATATATATTTAAAATCCAATTCAATAGTTATGGTAGATTATTGATACATTTACAGGCAAGTAACTTCTAGAAATGTATACTTTTTCTGTCTGAAGTTTTAGAAGACTGATTAGCATTAACCTGCCTATGGATGGCCCTGTCAGTGCTTCATTGTGTGAGGTGAGCAGAATTCCTGCTTTGGGTCTGGAAGGGTGGCCTGGGCGATGTATGGACCTAGCTTAAACTAAGAAGGACAGTTGAGGAAGGTCCACAAACTTTGAAAAGACACTGAGGGAAACCTCTTATTTTATAGTTTGGTGGTGAGGCCTGGAGAAAAATGGTCTTTTGATCCCATTATACACTTTATCCTTCCTAGTTTGTTTCCAGTGGAGGAGGGATCAAGTCCTAGTTACAGTCTAAAATGGGTGAGTGGGAGGGCACTGCTTATAACCCTAGACATATTCTTAGATGTGTCACACGCCTCCCCCAGCACCAAAAAAACCCAGCCATGTTGGATTTCAGTTAAAATAATGCACTGTGTTTTAGTGAGAGGTAAGGCAAAGGTGAGGTTCTGGAAAAGGGGTAAGGGTTATACTTGGGAAACTTTTAGTTAATTATTAAAGAGTGTCCATGAGTCACCCCATTCACTGTCTAGTCAAGTGAACAAAAGTAGTAACTCACCCTTAGTTCTTCATAGACACTCGGCCCTGTGTAAGAACAGAAGATGTGAGAATTTTCTCCTTAAAGTTTACCACACACAGGCTGCACTGCAGTGGCATCCTTCACTCACTCACAGCAAGCGTGTCATTTCTGTTTCCCTCCCAGCGTAGTGCCAGAGCACCTTTTCACAGAGAAATCCTCACTGAACATCATGTTGGTTTTCCTGTGCAGATGACTGGTTTGCAACCACACTAAGAATTATGAGATGAGTTTCCTTGTATGCCAATTTAGAAGAATCTCACATGTAGGAAAACAATGTCCATAGCCCTTTTTGAAATACAATGGGACGTCCACATCATTTGGTGACAAAAGTATTACTAGTACATGCATATATATTACATTTTGATTTACTATCTTCTCATTTCCTTCTCAATCCAAGAAGACCAGGCCTTTGGCAAATTAAGCCATGTCCTGTTCTCTACTATAAAATTAGATGCATTGGTAGCTCTACCGCAATTGTCCTGAATCATTGTTCGCTCACTGGAGTTTATGGACTCTGTCTTCTCTCCAGTTCCTGTTACTGTTCCCAAGCTCATTGCCTTGCTGCTTGGACAGATCGGTTTTTTTCCCGATATCCAGGTATTTTGTTCTTGCCGGACTATTTTTTGAAGCATTGCTAGACTTCCTGTTTAAAACTGGTGTCTACCACTGTCTCTGGAGATCTTTGAACCAAGAAGGCACTCCAAGAACACTCAAAAACATGCGCTTGACAGAAGAGGACTGGACCTGCTGTCGTTGACCTGCTATTGACATGGAGAGCTGGACCTACTCACACATGTACATGTACATAGAACAGAGAAGTGGATTTCAAGGGTTAGTTGGTTGACCTTGTATGTTGCTGCAGGGGTACCAAAAACTGGAGTTACCAGTAGAACCTAACTGAATTGTGCTGATGGTGTGTGCTGGAGTGGGTCCTGGACTATAAATGTTGTTCCTGAGGTGCTGGTAGCCTTAGAAGTAACCTCGAGGAGCTGCTCTGAAGAGAAGAAAAAGTTTGGACAGGTACTAACTACTGAAGTCTATTTGCCCAAGGTTCACCTTGGTAGGCAAGAACATCCGGGTGATTCTTCTTGTTTTTTGCTGCCTGAAAGAAGACTTCAGCCATGTGGCTTATGTAGCTGGCTTAAGCATGATCTTCCCACCTACAACTCCAGGCTTTGTCTGTGTGGAGGTTTTGAGCTCTTACAAATATTGTCTGAACAATGAAACCTTGACTGGGTGAAGCTGACTTAAGGTGACATGAGGACTTCGCTGGGTGGGAATCTGGAAGTTTTCTACTCTCAGATTATCTGCCAAATCCAACAGCTTCAGCTGGACCTCGGCCAACACATAATAACGTTTGAGTGGACTCAATAGGATCCAGCCTTCAACCTCGCCTCACTGCAGAATTCTGACTTCCAGAAAAAGAGACAATAGCCCTGATTCTGAGTTTGTTACAGTTTTCTGACAGCTGCACAAACACAGAGTTGGGTGGTTTTTACAACACCCAGTATTTACTGGGTCCATTCAAAATCTCAACCCACATTAGATTTGTGCAGGTCAAGCCTGCTAGAATTTACCTGAGGAAAATTGTACAGTATTTAAAATACCATATACATTTTAGTGCGTTTATCACCAAAATCGGCACATTATTCCCCAAAAACTTGGAATATGTCTCATACTTGGTATCCCTATTTACCAGTTGCAATAAATGCTACCCGTACTCATCTCATTGACAAACTCGGAATCAGGGCCGACAATCTACGGTCTACTGCAACCATATATCCTATGTTCTTTCTTGAGGCTTCTTTAACATAAAAAATAAATAAAAATCCATATCTTTCATTCCCTTTCTTGGATTATAATCATTTTGTTATAATTTTACTAATTTAGAATTTCTTGATATTTAGAATTTGTCTGTGGGGATTTTATTGTCTTGCATTTTAACTTTTTCACTGGTACTGCTAAATATGTTTACATTTTTCTAGGTGGAGCCTGTTTACTGTGTCCTATAACTAGGAGGGATTGAGCCCATCTTTTAATTATTGAAAATGTGTGTTTAATCAAATATGTTTGTGGACATAATACTTGTGGACTCATCTCCACCCTAATGAATTACTAATCTTCCTACAATGATTAATATTGAGTGTAATACGTTTTGCTCATGGAATTCTGAAAGGTAAAAATGTTGCATGATAACCCTTGCTCATTGGCAATGTTTCTCAATCTGGGATGGATTGTCCAGAAACAAGCAGCCTTACACAGTAGTGTAAAAGGAATTCCTTGTGTTGAACGCATCACAGCCGATTAGGCCAGATGAGTTCATAATTCCAAATGTTGTTTTTGATGGGAAGAAAGTCAACAAACTCATTAATCAGTGTGGCTGTAGCCAAATTTAGAGTTGAGAGGACGGTTTGGTATACAGGATGACAATGTGTTAGGTGGAAAAATAGTAGGAGGTAATGTTTCAACATGTTTCCTCAACTTTCCACTTGCATCGAACGGCATGGATATAGAACTCTCACTGTCAGTGCAATGCTACAGGGAGTTATCCCACTAGAATTGGAGATTATCTCATGAAGGTTGCATACAAATGTGTGATATATTGAGGTATTAAGGAACTGACATTTCTCGGTTGGATTACAATCTGTCACCTATGGGGTGAAGAGATTTCGGCAGAATATGAGAATGCACCATTGAGATTTTGCCTGGGATAAGAGCATGTGAACTAAAGCTGCACTTTGAGTTTTGCAGTTCATAAGTATTGGAACAAGTGACATGCTCTTTCAACATAGCTCTGCAATAGATAAAAAATGAAAATGGAACATTTGATTGCTTTTTTAACGTGTAACATACAAAGCTTGTTTATTTTCCTGATATTTCCTTTCCTGCATTTTATTTCTATTTCATTTCTGTCCCTCTTGCTTTACATGGCCAATGTCATCTCATGTCTACTTCATATGTTTTATTGTTTTCTTTCTGTCACATCATTCTCCCATTGTCTGCATGCAATATCCAAATTTTCAGCATAGCCCTTTGTATATTTACTTATTATTAGGTCAGTGAACCTATTCCTGTCCTAATTTATGACCAAACTGAATATCAACATGTTTAGACATTAACACATATCTATTACTGAAATCTAAAAACATCCCCTGTGAGGACTCTCACTGACCCAGGTATGATCCATTCCTGTTGCTGGTACAAGGCCCTGCCACACAAGCGGGGTAGCTTTTTATTGGAACAAGTGGAAGAACGCTGCATGGTAGGACATTTTTGGGATCCTGAGGATTACGGAGTTAATGTCATAGAAAATGTGTGATGTTTGGCAATGTTTTAGATTTGCAGGGCATTGTGGATAAGTAAATGTTTTGGGATCAATCTGAGGCATACCACCTTGGACTTCTCTTTATGTCCAGTTTTCAGGAATGCCTAGGACTGGTAGGTTTCCCCAGGTGGCGGCCTACCCAAGCCCAAAAAGTGCACCATTTACCACAGCAAGTGGGACGAGTTGGGATTTAGCTCCACTCTCCTAGCCCACATGTGAAAACAACACCCAAAAGAACCACATGTCCTCTTGATTGCCATTTTGATGGGATGTTTAAGTCTGCAGGGGACCAGAAAGACTGTTGAAACTTTAGGGGATAAGGTGGGGACTGATGTCAGGATGGGCCGCACCCACCCCATTACTTTATATAAAAATATTCCTGTCATCCAGCTGGCTTTCTGTCCTCCTAGCAGTAACATGGGAGCAAACCTCCCCTTTTGTTTCCAAGGAACCAAAATACTGGTTAGTCTGTTTTGGGGTGGGAGTATTGCCCAAAGCCATAGTGCAAAGTCCATGCCCCTTTGTTGCCTCAAATGCAAAAACCCTGGTGTCTATAGGGCTGTCTTTCCACCGCCATGGGGGCACATGTTGGATGACCTCCCCAACTGGGACAATTTTCCTAGCTGCTCAGTGGGCTTTCGAACAGTCCAAAGGCAACATTTGGGACAGCCTACCCAATTCTCCTATTTGCTCCAGGTGGCAGAAATACATGATACAGAACAGCTACACTATTGCTATCCTCACATAGCTAATACGAGCTCTAAGGACACGCCTGTTACAAGCCCACAAAACACTGCTCACTCTTGTACAAAATAACGTCACAACATCACCAAAGCACATTCTCAAAACTGCCTAATAATAAATGCGTCATCACTCTAAAAAACAAGCATGCCATCTATGGCCTTATTATTGAAACGAAACCTGACTTACTTTTCATAAGTGAATCATGGTTGGGAGATGATTCGGCTCCACTGCTGCATATAGCCATTTCTCTATCAAACAATCATACAAAATCGTATAGGCAAAAGAGGAGGTGGCCTAACTGTTTTATTCAGGCAAACATTAAATAGCACTAAATCTGACAACGTCTCCATTCAAGGTTGTGTGGTGTTCTTAATCAGATGCAACCCTACACCATCTTCCTCCTGTAACTTCCTGCACCTTTACAGAGTTCCACCTAGCCATGAAACATTCCCAGACACACTTCTAGACATAGTTTCAAACCTTATACCACTGCACTCTAACCTATGCATTATTGGTAAACTAAGCATTTGGAGTGACAACCCCAATATGCCCCATCCCAAAACAATCATCACTGGCCTAGATGCACTGAACCTACATCAGCTATTCCACAAACCCACACACATCACTGAACACAACCTATTTTTGCAAATACAGAACTAGTTACCTTTCAAACAATGATTCCAGTCACATAGTCACTCAATCATTTGCTTGCTTTCAAACCATAAAACAACACAAAACAGCACACCTAAAACCTGCTTACATGCATCCACCAATCAACCTTGGAAAACACTCAATTTTTAATACTTGAATTACAGCTACAATCCAGTACAGATATAGACCTAGTAAATTCTGTTCACAAACGATACCAGTGGCGTCAGGAAGATTTTGATATCCTAATACCACTAAGAACAGCAGAACATAACAAAAGAAAACATGACCCTTGGAAATACAGAGTTAAACGAGATAAAACATCACATAAGAAAGCTGCATTGTAGCTGGCTCAAAACAAACACCAATCAAGACAAACTTCACCTACACAAATTTGACAGATTATGCAAGTCAGCAATCAAAAAAGCTAAGAGACAATACTATTCAAACATATTTCAAAATGCTAAATGTGCAATTAAAGATTTATATAAAAATCTCACAGAATTTCGTAAACCAAATTGCCTAAAGGACCTTATCCCATTACCCTAGAATTTACAGACAAACTGGAAAATCATTATACAACCAAAGCAGTCATGTTGGACTCCTATTTAAAACAAAGAAGAACCACCAGCGCTAACACTTTTTGAAAAAAACTTCCAAGAGTAGGCTAATGCAGCCTCTGCATTCCTTCCAGCAAATATCACACAATAAATGTATGGACCTGGTCAAAGCAAAAAGGCCTGACTGCAGCCCTTCTGACCCGTGTCCACCACAAACCTTCAAGACATTTCTTCTAACTACCTCTGCTACCACACCAACGATTCCTTAACTATAGGAATATTTCCAAAAGATCTAAAAAAGTCATACATACGCCCATTACTAAAGAAAACAAACCTGGACCCGCTTAATCCTCACAGCTACAGACCGATTACAAATAAACCTTTCCTGGGCAAACTGATAGAAAGAGACAAATTCGCCCAGATGCCACAATTCACTGAAGACAATTCTATACTTTCAGACTGCCAAACAGGATTCTGTCCAGGAAGAGGCTCCAAAACTGCCCTCATTGCCATCTGGGATGACCTTAAGAACACAGTTGACTGGAATGGGGATGCTGCACTACTTCTCTTGGACCTCTCAGCTGCCTTTGACAGGCTGGACCATGACTCTCTAATACAAACCGGGAATAGAGGAGATGCTCTCGACTGGATCACATCCTACCTTCAAAACAGAGCTTTTATCATCTATATCCCCCCTTTCTCATCCAAATCGTACTTCACACAAGCAGGGTTTCCTCAAGGGTCTATCATCTCACCCATGCTTGAAGTCATTACCGGCACTGATCAATCAATGTCACCTCACATGCTATAACTATGAAGATAACACACAAATATTCCTTAAACTGGAAAGCCCCAAAGACATGGGAAACTCACAAATTTGCAGTTGCTGTTGATAAGTGGATGACATGGAGCAATCTCAAATTGAATGCTTCCAGTGGCGATTGAAAAAACGATGACAAACTGACTGCCTGACCTGGTGATCTGGGAACTCCGCCTAAAGTATCAAAGGCAGTAAGAAACCTCGGACTAACCATGGACTCTAAGCCTTCAATGAATGCCCAAATGGACAAACTAGCAACATCAATCTTCGTTTCTTTAAAAACTCTGAAATGCATCTTCGCTAACCTAGGATTTTCACACGAGGTCCAAGCTACTATCTCTCTTGTTCTAGCGAAACTCGAATATGCCAATAGCCTCTATAACAGTTCATCTTTAACAACTCTGAAAAGGCTACAATGGATTCAGAACTCTGCAGCAAGACTACACTTACATATAAAGCCACAAGCCTACATCTCCTCTGCCTTCGAGGCCCTATATTGGTTACCGGTTGCCAGAATATCCACATTCAAACTGCTTTGCATCACCCACTGAGCGATACATGGAACAGGACTGCTCTTCATCAGGAATAAAATCAACAAACACATTCAACAAAGGAACCTCCACTCTAGATTGGCACCTCGCCTCAAAATACCACCATACAAGAAAGAAACAGCCAAACGATGGAACTCTTTACTCCCAAACATACGATCCACAGTTAACTTTATCTTCAGAAGACTACTCAAGAGTTGGCTCTTCCCCACATCACCATCGTATTCAAACATAAATATACACCACAGCCCTGTGTATATAAGCATTTATTTGGATCAAATATTTGTACCTACATAAGTGTATTGCTTTGTATAAATGTGTATAATAATTATGTTTATAAATATATAGGGGCCGATTCACAGAACTAATCTGAGAAAAAATCCTAAACTAACTACTTTTGGTATTCACAGACGGCATTTAGTAGTAAAGTTAGAACTCCTAACTTTACTACTACTAAACTGAGGCAAAATCCTACATTTACGACTTTTGGTATTCACAAAAGGCAGGAGTCTTAACTTTACTACTACTAAATGCCTTCTGTGAATACCCAAAGTAGTAAGTTTAGGACTTTATCTCAGATTAGTTCTGTGAATCCGCCCCATAGATATTTGTCAGTTCTGCTTAACAAATGCACATATTACTCATAGTTATATTATTCTATGTTTAACATGTATATAGGCGACTGAATAAATAAGTAAATCTTTCTCATAACTATCTGCATTTGCTTCACTATAAAATTACAAAACAAATTAAAATAAAACAAATAAACTAATTTAACCAACGGCAACACTTGAAAGTCTGAGTTTATTAAATACAACTTACATTTACATATATTACCTTCCTTATACATAAAACAGTAAGGTGGTGCAGATTAGAGTGGGGTAAAGTGTTCTGACGTACAGCTCAATGGTCTAAGGTGACATAGCGTTCATGTTCAATATTTCTTAATTTCAACAGTTATTTTCTTTGGCAAAACCTTGAGGGATCTGCACATGTAAGCCATTGGTGAATTTGGAATGTTGTCTACTTTTCAGAAATATATAGCTTTCCTGGATCACTTATGGGTTTCACACTGGTTTCCAACACAAACTGGGAGTAGGTTAAAAGCACACAAATAGGAAAAATTGGCTACTTCTTTCACAAACGCCAAAACTGTGAAACAAAATTAGGATTAGGATTCAGTTCTGCATGTTACTAATAGGTGGGAAGATGGTGACATGAGTACAGCAAACAGTTAATTGATGCAATTTTTATGAAAAAAACAGACGTTATCTGGTGCAGTTTGTATCCTATTCTTCAGAAAAAAATCTAAATATTACTGCATTTTGCCTTTCTTCTCAGTACCCTTCAGAGGAATCTGCAAACCCTGGGAACTTCTGGAATCCTCAGTATGCTGGGAAAAAAAGATGGAAATTTTGGATCGATACCTTATGTGTAAAAAAGTTATCAAGCACTAAGCTTGAGATGTCCCGAATCACAAAAAAGGGCTCAGCACTGTGTGGGGGGAAGCCCCAACAGTTAAGGGGTTAAATACCCTAGTGTTACATCGATGACTACCACAAATGTGTATCTCTCATGGGCGTAATTAATGTATTTGTTATGATTTCTCTTCCACTTACAGATGTCCTGCAAGTTCTTACCATATTACCCTTTGTTGTTAAGTTTTTTCTCACATTCTTGTGGTCTAGAAGTGCTTTATGAAGCTCTTAAATAAAATTGCAAAACTAGACAAATGGTGACTCACATGTTTGAGACTTTATCAAAGTCAAATTGTCAGTGAGATGTGTCTCCCCCCTTAAATTCCCTAGGGCTGGTCACCCCTTCCGGAAGATAAATAGAGATGGAGGGCCTGAGCCTTTGATTGCGATTGATCGGGAGGGCTACTGACAGGGCTGACCTGGAGGAGGGGATCTCCTCCTGCTAATTCTTGGACCATGGACTGGATAAGCAATTACAGCTAAGAAATGGTAGAACAAAGGGTCTGAGTGAATCTGGCAGGGCAAGGTTCAATTCCACTAAAACTGAAAACTCACACTGTCTGAGGTGCATATGGCATGCCAGAGGCATCAGTAACATTTGCTATTACAGGCAGAGGTCCATGATTAGTGGAGTTTACGTATTATAAATGAGTCATTATTCTTTTTGCAGCATTTATTTTAAACTTGAACATTTCTGCATTTACCTGCTGTTGCAGCTCCAGCATAAAATAGACTCACTCAGTTCTCAGGTTATTTAAAATCTAATAATTTTTATTTTTTTTAAATGTAAGTGCTGTCAGTACCAACCAAAGAAGTGTGTTATTGAAAGTATTTGAAACGAATGGGTCAAATGGTGTACAATAAGCAAAATGTCTCCTCCCTGCTTTGATTAAAGCAAGCATGGCATTAGAGAGTGGGGCCTGCTTAGTAATTGTACACTGAGTTAGTGAGAGGTCAGCACAACTGTATATATATTAGACGAGCAACAGCAGGAAAATCCCTTAACACTGCACATGTTTTACTAAAGAAACCCAAACAAATGAGCTATTCTACATGTATTCTAAACTCAAGCTTAAAGGCCCTTCCCTCAGATAATGCCTAGATGTACATACTGTAAAACATTACTAATATCGCCATAATTTATTTCTAAATCTCTCTATATTCAGGGCCTGTCTTGTTTTTATTCTGAGACAATTGAATATAACCTTACATAGTGGAATGATTGACACAGGCCTTCTAAAAGGCATCTAATCTGTGAGCATAGGTAAGAGTGCAATAATTATTTAAAAATACATTTTTGCAGTCACTTTTTAAAAAAGGTGAAGTGCTGAGCGATGAGGTTTATATTCTGGGTTCATTGGGCCACACAGACAGTTAGACCCCAGTACCACTGCAGCTGAGGTATCATCTTAGGCTAGGTCACTTTACACTGCCAAAGAGCCTAGACACACAATGAAAGCATCAATTGTTCAGAAATTAAATTTGCTTTCACATTTGCAGAAGATTTCCACTGCAACACCAATATTAAAAAAAAGAGATAGAACGACAAATCAATTAAAAACAGTGCCATCTTTACACTGCCCCCCTACCAGCAGGACAAGATAGCCATCAAGAGCGAGATCAGAGAGGAGGTGTGTAGGAAAGGGCCTCTTTTGGACATTTTTAGCCTCCAATTTTGCCTGGAAAATGATTTTAGATTGGAAGTGTACAGGGTACCTGCCAACCAGGTTACTGTGCCAGAACCCCTTCTCTAAACTGTACTTTAGCCTCACATGCAAACCCCTAGTAAAACCCCTAGTAAAAGATAGCTTATTGTTAAAGAGGTTCCCTAAGGGCTGCAGTATGAATTATGCTACCCTAAGGAACCCCTCACCAGGCACATGCCAGTGCCATTGCAACCTGTCTGCTTTTCTACAGACAAAACTGAAGAGCTGACATGGCAAATATCCATGAGATATAGGTAAGACACCCCTCCAGCAGGACTTAGCACCAAGGCAGGGTGTACTATATTGCCTGTGTAGGCATATTTGCATGAGCAGATATGCCCCTGCAATATCCTTTTCTAATCCTGGATATTGAGATCGACCGTGGAAGCCATAGCAAGTACATGGTCTGGACAGTCGTCATTACGATTTTCCCAGCTCCGTGATGGGTTCACTGAAATATCAAATGTTTGGTACTAAATACCTCAGCATAATAAACCCGCACTGAATTTGGTGTCAGATTTATCAAAAATTGCACGCAGAGGGCCCCTTAGTGGGGCCCCCTGAAACCTACCAATCCTTAGTGTGATCAACGACTGACCTGAGCCAGCTTGCCACCATAAGACTGTGTTATGACCTCATGGGAGAGTGTCTTCACACTCTGAGGTCGAGAACAAGGCCTTTCCTGAGTGAAGGTGTTCACATCTCCCCATGGCCAGGAAGAGCCATCCATGGTTGGGAGCTTTAAAGGCATCCTTGTAATTTCAACCCAGCCTCTCATGTTAGAGGAAGCAGGCCCACTTCCTTTCCTCACCCCCTTTTTGGCAGGAGGACAGGCTGGAAAACATAAAAAGAATAGGAGGTGTGCCACCCTCTACTAATTCCTCCCCTCAGGTGCTGGTGGCAAGGTGAAGTACATTTGTTAGTGCCCACAAACTTGAAGCTGGTGGGACTTATCCAATCAGGGCTAAGACTATGTCCTCCTCCCCCAGGAGGTGGGCATAATAGAAAGTGTAGACAGCCCAGGTGAGGGGCCTATTGGCCTCTACCTGTCTCTCTCTTGTAATGCCCCTAAATCTAGCATTTAGGTGGTATCCGGAGACCCTGAACATCAGTTCATGACAACCTAAGAAGAGCTGTACACCACAGAGTCGCACCAGCAGAAAACGACTGGCTTGTCCCCACCCTACTGGCCTGTATGCAGTTCTCGACAATCCTGCACCAAAAGACAACTTGCCCTGCAGCCGAGTGACCTCCAGAACCTTGGGAGGACTGCCTGCCTCCCTGATAATTGCAACTTACCCCTACAGCTGATGGTTACCTTCCAACAGCCTCCTGATCTGAGCTTGCAGCCCTTTTCTGATTTAATCTGCCTCCATGGCTATTCTTTTGGCACCCGGCGCTGTGCTAGCACCCTGCACCCGGCCACCCCTGTGCCGCTGGTGGTGTAGTGTTGCTGCTTGGGGCCCTGTCCAGTGCCTGGTTCAACCCCAGAGACAAGTCCCCCAAGTGGCTGCTACTTATTTGTAAGCAGCCTCTCTCCGATTTTCCCAGTTCCCATTGATTTGTATTGGGCACCTGACCTCAAACTTGCAATCTTGCCCGGTCGCCCCTGTTTCACTGGTGGTGTACTGTTGGTGCTGTACTAAACCTTACCCAATACTGACCTTAACTCCTGAAGACTGGTCTTGTAAGTTGATACCGCTTATACGTATGTTGAATCTTTCCTTCCTCCAACATTGCAAAGACTGAAAATTGCACTGTGCCTACTTTTTATATTGAAAAGTATTTCTACTGCAAAACATATTTACCTGACACAAAATTCTGGGGTTCTACAAAATAAATATAACTAGGTATTATTTTTATAAATTGGTCTCATATTTATTCATTGATCGGTTGTCTCATGTTTTGCCACTGTGTGTTCAACAAATGCTTAACACAATCCTCTGATAAGCCTAATTGCTCACCCACACTACCACAAACGAGACCATTATTATTATCTACTTTAGCCTCTGTAAAGCCTCTGGGTATCCACAATACTCTCTGCACACTATACCTTTTTTTGGTATAGTATATAGAGTCATTTTCCTACAAGGGGTCACCATTCTCGCGGAGCTGTGTTTATTAAAGAAAACAAAGGTTGAGATTGTTATTGCAAATACCTCCTCTAACCTCAAAGGAATACCTGATAAGAGAGTGCATGGCTTAGTTTAGAACAGTGCCGCAGGGAAAAAGTGCAGCCTTTTTTTACTAACCTGATGAGATAAAGAAATAACGCATTTTCACAGAAAGGCTTGTCAGAATATTGTGTCTGCTGCATGTGATTACCCAGGAGCTGTCACTCTGTGGGCCTTTCCGGCACACCGCGCAGCTCAGAGTACAGATCGAGGTGTAAGTGAAGTAGAGCCTGGCAGTGCAGTGAAGCACATGACCGTGCATGTCGAGCAGCCTCAGTGCACAAACAGCAGCTCGCAGCGCAAGGTCCCAACCCCATGGAGTCTCCCAATGACCAGCAAAGACGTCACCTGCGTCCAAACATGAAACGCGATCTCGCACTAACAAAATAGCTCACTCTTGGCTAGGAAAATCATCACAAAAACATCCCCCTACATCAACCTAAAAATGAAAAACAAAGCCACAATGCCTTTCAAATACACAAAAGGAACACACAAAAAAAGTTGCTTCCACAAATACATTTATGAAACACACTAACAACTCTTTAATTAGAGAGCAAGAAAAATAAAGGCTGCAAATGAGACGTAGATGATGAAAGAAAGAAAAAAGAGTTCTACAAAACATGAAAGTGTAAAGATACAGTAGTTAGGTCCTCCATTTAAAGATACAAATCACAAAAAGGAGGAACAAAGAAGAATGATTAAACACTAGCAAGCAAGCCTTTTTAAGCCCACAGAGCGAATACAGAATGTCTCGAATAGACAGCGCTGTCTAGCCTCGACCTAAAAAACAGTAAACGTTGCCTAGGCCTAGTCACATTCATGCCAAAGTTAAGAGGGAAAATGGCAGCAAAATGAATAGAGTTAACATAAGCAAATACGTGGATTACATATTTGGAGTGTGTAAATATTGTTTCACTATAGGTAAAACAATCACCGTCTAACATTTTGATTAATACAGTGTGCACAGGTTTTATCATTATTGCAAATTGAACATATTGATGTGTAAATGTATGGTGCACTAAATTAGGTGGCTCCACGTTATTGGCTGTCTCTTTAACCTCATCTGTGCCAAGGATGGAATGGTTCCATCCCCCTCCGCGGTGGGCGTGTGCCAAGGATGGAGCTGTTCGATCCTCTGAGCACGTTCAGGAAATTTCTCAATTGGTTACAGCAGAGGGATTTCCGTTTTATTTTTCAGACTTGGGAGCAGGGCATTTTTTTGTGTGTAATGATGATCAGCTTCCATGGTGCGCTGTTGGCATTACATTGAGAGTGACAGTGAAATGAGATCGACCCGATGGAAAAAGGGGTGGTTTTGAGTGGAAAAGTGTGCTGCGTCCATGCTGCGTTTTGGGCCGTTTGCTGCTGGGGACACTCAGTGTACAGACACAAGTGAGGTACCATTTTTTATTGTGAGACTTGAGGGACTGTCAGGTGTAAGGAAGCTTGTGGCTCCCTGCACAAATTTTGAGGTTTAAGAGGGATTCTGGGTAGTAAAATGTGGTGACAGCCTTGCAAATCAGCCCACCCTGAATAGTCCTATGTGTCTAGTTTTCTAAAATGTAATGGTTAGCTAGGTTTCCCTAGGTGCTGGCTAAGCTAGGGTCTAAAATCTAGGGGAACACAGAATAGTAGAAAAAGTGCTATTACCAATTGTCCAGGCCCCGGGAGACTTCCCCTGCTTGGCCAGATTCGGAAGCTCTGAATGAACCCCCAGTGGGCCCTGGGATAGAAGCCCTCATCCTTGGCCCCGCTCCAGCCTGCCACATGGTGAAGGGTCCAGGACAAGGAGTCCATTGGTGCAGTGGAGGATCTCCCTGATTGGCTGAGTTCAGAAGCTCTGACTGGGCCCTCTGCAGACTCTGGAGTAGGACCCCCATGCTGGGCTCCAGCCTTTGGCCCTCCGCATGTCAAAGCACCCAGGGCGGGAGTCCTTTGGGCCCGGAGAGGCTTCCCCTGCTTAGCAAGGTTCAGAAGCTTTGACCAGGCCTTGGCCAAGCCCCTGTGTGGGAGCCCCCTTCCTAGGATCAGTCATCCAGCTCACTACACCGCAAAGGGGCAGGGGCAGGGTCCATCAGGCATGGTGAGGCTTCCTCTGCTTGGCAGAGTTCAGAAGTTCTGACTGAGGCCCCCGGCTGAGCCCCAGGGAGGGAGCCCCAATCCTGGCCCTGCCCTCTGGCCTGCGGTGTGGCTAAGCACCTGGGATGGGGTCCCACAGACCCAGGGAGGCCTCGCCAATGCCCAATTGGGCTCAGGGGTGGGCACTCCCACCCTGGACTCTGTTCTCCAGCCTGTCGCACTGCCAAGGGCCTGGAATGGGGGTCCATCAGGCCCAAGGAGGCTTCTAATACTCGGCTGGGTTCAGAAGCTCTGACCAGATCCCAGGGGTGGGAACCTCTGCCCTGGGATCCATCCTAAGGCCTTCCACATGGCAAGCACCTGATATGGGGTCCTGCAGCCTCCTCAGTGCACTCGTATCTAGGAGCTCTGACCGGGCCTCAGAGCACCGCCGGTCCTTGGGGCTAGCACTTCCACCCTGGGCTCTATCTGTCGTGATCACTGTTCATAAACAGGGTTACGGGGGTAATGGGTCATCTACTCCTCCACCCTCCTTTGTATTCTCTGCGCAGAGTAATGTTTGCAGGGTACAGGGTGCCACAAGGGGGCGAGCGGCACATATTAAACTACATGTCCCAGAAACCCATGGGATATCGAGCAGGAAACCGGATCAGCCATTGCCAATCAAGACATGGCTATAAAGCCCCTCCCCTCTCAGGGGTCGGGGCTTGACAAACTTCCCGGATTCCCAAAGTTTGGCGCAAAGCGGATGGTGACCCCCTGCTGGAGGTCGAACGCTTGCATATTCCAGTTTCTGACAGCAGTGTTGGGAAAGGACCCCTGCTGTTTCCACCCGCTATGCGTAGAAGACGTCAGTGCTGAGAGGTCATCCGTTTGGCTGTTCAGAACTAGAGCTGGGATTTTCGACACCGCATAGCCCTCAGGTATTTAGGTATGCCTCTTGAGGGTCCTGCACAGGAGCGCTCCTTCCGAACGCAAGACTTTTCCTTTTATTGTTCTTTCCGCCTGGATTGTGGGCTATTTCATCATTTGCTTGGGGTGGTTCTCTCGCTGTGAATAGAACAGTGATGTGTATTCCGCAGTGCTTCAGAGTTACTACATGCCATTGTGAATACACTGTGAAGAGAACAGTGCTGTGTATTCCGCAGTGCTTCAGAGTCACTACAGGCCATTGTGGATATGCTGTGAGGAGAACAGCGTTGTGTATCCTGATTAGTGATTGTAAGACAAGTGGTCCCTTCCAGCAAGGAAGTATTTGTGTTCACCTTTGTCACGGTCAAGGTCCTTGGTCCCACCACCCTGAAGATACCACTGTGTTGCCGAGTGAGTGGTGGGTTCTTCTGCTAACAGGGTGTATGGGGTAGAATGGTCCTTCCCGTTTCTCTGTCCAACACACGTGCTCTTGTTTTCTTTATGTACAGTTCACACGCGAGGGCTCTCGTCTGAAAACAGGCTGACCTCTTCAACAGACGTAGGTGTGGAAGATCCCCTTGAGACCGCAACGTTTCTTGATTTATCCTATTCCCTTTTCCCTAGAGTGCTTCCCTGCGCAGTAGTGTTTGTGTACTCTGCTTGAGGTTGCACTCAGGGGAGGAGGGGGGCTCTCTACTTGCCATCGTCCCTGCTGGCAGACTCCAAAGGTGAGTGGCATTGTGTTTTGCGCTACTGACATCACTACACTATACTCTGGTCTTTTGCACCACCAAGGCCTGGGATGGGGGTCCATCAGTCCCAGGGAGGCTTCACCTGCTCAGCCATATTCAGAGCCTCTGACTGGGCTCCACTGGACCCTGGTGTAGGCACTCCCTCCCTGGGCACCGTCCTCTGGCCTATCGCACTGCCAAGGGCATGGGACAGGGGTGCTTTGGGCCCTGAAGGCCTCCCCAGCTACACTGGCATGTTAATGTGCCTGTGGAACCCGGGTCGGAGGTCTGTCAGTCTCTCAGCCGTATGCCAGAAGCATAGCTGGGGCTATTGGCACCCAGGCCACAGAATCCCTGAAGCAGAAGCCTTTTTTTGTTGAAGGCACAGCGTGATCAGATGGCCATCCTTTGATACTGGCCATCTGGATGCACAGAGCCCATTGGCCATCTGGTCACGCGTAAGGCTTTCAAATGGTGCGTCCAGAAGGTCGGGCTAACCGGAAGTCCTGAAGAGGGCTCCTTTGCTCCTTGGAGCAGAGCCAGGGCTCCAGAAGGTCAAGTGCGTTCACGCTCCGGTCCTCTCTGTCACTCGGTGCGCATGGATTTGAAGGAAGTAGGGTAGCCTTCCCCCTGATTACTAGGGACAGGGTACTCCGGACCCGCTTGTGGTACAGTGGTTCCGAGCTGGGTGACGCCAGGGCCTCGGGGGACCCGGTTGGTGCCTGCCTTCCATCCCTGACTGATGAGCCTTTCCTCCGAACCTGCCTTCCCCAAGAGCAGTCAGGGAAGTGAAGCCATCATTCCCATGCAGGGCGGCCTGCCAGGGTAGGTCCCGGCTAGCACTGTGTACCTCAAACGATTAGGCATGCTCGCCTGTTTAGGGATGGTCTGCTCGGCCATCTTCAACTGTTGTTTCAAGCTAAGAACTTCTACTCTGCCAGGGACCATCCGACTCGAGGGTCTGTCATCTGTGGATGCCCTTTCCCCCAGGTGAGTGAAGGCCGAGTAGTCTTGGCAGCCTGTGCCCCCAGTGGACTGACCAGAGTGGAAGGGGTTGGGTGGTGCTAGGTCCCGGATGCCACCTGGGGGTACAGGCCCCTGTGTGCTACAATGCCAGCTTCTCTGCCAGCGCATTTCTGCAGCAACTTAGAGAGACCATTCTGAGGTGTGTCCTCACTGCCCAGACTGTCACCTCTGCATCTCACTTAGGCTGCACCTCGGCCTGAATCTCCCTTCCGCGGAGACGTCCAGGCCCTCCTGTGTCCATACGACCACATTTGTCCCCGCATCAAGCCCCCCACCTGCGGATGGGTGGGCTTCCCCAGTAGGCTCTCCAGGGGTGCAAAGGCCAGTTGGGAATGGGCATGTGGCTCCCAAAAATGTATCCAGCAGATGCCGCTACCAGACCGACCCAGCCAGTAGCATATGCTTGTCTCAAAGATTAAGCCATGCATGAGTAAGTACACACAGCTGGTACAGTGAAACTGCAAATGGCTCATTAATTCAGTTTTGATTGATCACGCAATCTGTTACTTGGAAAACAGTGGTAATTCTAGAGCTAATACATGCTGACAAGCCCTGACCTCCTGAGATGTGTGCATTTATCAGACCAAAATAAATCTGGGCTCGCTTGGCCACTTTGTTGATTCTAGATAGCCTCAGGTCAATTGCATGTCCCCATGATGGCAATGATACATTCGAGTGTCTGCCATAACGACTTTCGATGGTACTTTCTGTGCCTACCATGGTGATCAGGGGTATCGGGAAATCAGGATTCAATTCCGGATAGGTAGCCTGAGAAATAGCTACCACATCCAAGGAAGGCAGCAGGCACGCAAATTACCCACTCCCGACTCAGGATGCTAGTGAATAAAAATAACAATGCAGGACTCTTTTGAGGCCCTGTATTTGGAATGAGTACCCTTTAATCCTTTAACAAGGATCCACTAGAGGGCAAGTCTGGTGCTAGCATCTCCAGTAATTACAGCTCCAGTAGCCTATGTTAAAGCTGCAGTTAAAAAGCTCATAGTTGGATCTTGGGATCAAGCTGGTGTTCTACCACAAAACAAGCTATCTCTTTTCCCATCCCCTCCCTCTCGGTGCCCCTTTGATGTTCTTGACTGAGTGTCCTCGCCTTCCGAAGCATTTACTTTGAAAAAATGTGTTCAAAACAGACTGGTCACCTCAATACTTCTGCTAGGAATAATGGAATGGGACTCCAGTTCTATTTTGTTGGTTTTCTGAACTGGGGCCTTCATTAAGAGGGACGGCCAGGGGCATTTGTATTGTGCCGCTAGAGGTGAAATTCTTAGACCGGCACAAGATGAACCAAAGTGAAAGCGATCAGGTGGCATCATTCCTATAACCCACTGAGCAGCTTCCAGGAAACCAAAGTCCTTGGGTTCTGGTGCCAGTATGGCTGCAAAGCTGAAACTGAAAGGTATTGATGAAGGGCATCACAAGGAGTGGAGACTGAGGCTAAATTTGATTCAACGTGGGAAACCTCACCAGTGGACCCTGTGGTGAGAGCCCCCGTCCTTCAGCCAGTGGCATGGCAAAGTACACAGGATGGGGTCCTGCAGGCTTGGGACAGCCATCCTGGTGTGGCCGGGAAGCAGAAGCTCTGGCCGGGCTCTGAAGTGGGTACTTCTGTCCTGAGCGCCATCCTCCACAGGCCTCGAAAAATCATTAAATGGTTACTAGACCTGCAGGTCGAGTAACTTGAATACACTCTATATCTTTTGCTTATTTCGGAAATACATAAGTTTCCTTGATATCAATGTTTTACTTTTTATAGTTTAACAAATGAATTTCTGTATACCCGGTACACAATGAAAAAACCATTGTAAGGTGCGGCTCAGTCATTGGTTCTGGGTTCCTCGGGTCCTTGGGAAACCTACAAGCCCTATATATACCCACAACCAGAAGGGAATAGCAAACGTAACATTATATTGCTTTTAAAAATATGCCATAGTTAGAAGAAGTTACCGGTGAAAAAACAGACAAAAATGGCTGTTTTTATCTAAAAAAAATTGCGATTTTATTTATTTCAACTGTTAAACCTTGAAGGATCTGCATATTTGTAGATCCTTCAAGATTTTTGTCTTTCAGAAATGTATAACTGTCTGGGATTCACCCTGGGCTTCACAGGGGGAGGCCTAGCAGGGAAAGGTTTAATGTGCTGCAAACACATTGCATCGAAATACACCTTCCAAAACTCTGCGAATAGCAAATAGAAACGCGAATGCATTGTAGTTGCAGACGTCTTTAAGTGGCCAGCGTGATTAATGTAAAAGACTGCAAGACAGTGATGAAGACGTTATTAGTATGCAAAATGGATGCAGATTTGTGAAATTTGAGCATGTTCTCTATGCATTATATTTACTCTACTTTGCTTTCTAGTTCACAGTGATAGTCTATGGAGGCCAATGTGCCATCAAAGGTGTTCTGATATTTCAACAGTTGCCATGGTTATTTCTTCTGCTTCTGCAAGAGAATGCTTTAGGAATACAGAAAGACTGGCCTTGAAAGAGCTTTTATTGTTGCTAAATTTGCAAAAGGTGACACACCAACTACAGTTCTCATGAACCGAGGATGAAAAGGGGAAAACTGACTCGGAAATAAAGAAAGAACATGTACTGAAAGTTATTTCTGCTAGAACAAATCTATTGGCAATCTGGAAATTTGGTTGAAGCACTGTTGGAATCATAATCGAAAACCTAGACTTATTTTTCAGGCCAAGTGTAGCAGTAATAAATATGCTCTGCAGTACTGTTTACAAAGATATTAATTAAGCGTATTTAATTCTTACATTTTCTACAAAAGGTAGAAGAGTATAAAAAGTGTTCTGTTAAGAGTCTATGTAGAAGATTAAATAGTTTATATAAAACTATGAGAAGAATTCAAGATTATATGTGTATATTTGCACATACAAAACCAAAACAAAACTAAACTAAATTTAAAATACGCAAATGCTATGACTATGGAACTCTGCGCTGGATAGAAAATCATTGGGGGGGTGTTGAAAATGGGTGTACAGCAATTCCTCCCTCTCTGTTTAACTTGTGCCATCTTTAAATCTTAATCACTACAGGTAAAGGTTTTTATCAGAATCCAGCAATAACATACTGGCTGCAGCACCATGTAACATATTTGTTTTATGGGGTTCAGAAATCTGGCCCTCCTGCTCCGGACTAGCCTTGGTGTTTCCTCTGCAACTTGGTTTGTATCATCCCACACTTGGGACAGATTTATAATATAATGGGTTTTGTATGTCACTTTTATTCTTCTTAGGTAAATATAACTCGGGCCACCTCCATCCACAGTCTTGTCACTAATAATGTAATTTTAGATGTTGCAATGATATTATCAATGATGTCATAAAATATGTTATGAGTGATGTAATATGTGATGTTATTAGCTGTGCATGGTGAGGAAACGAGTTGCAGTTACCATAGGTCATGATGCATAGTTACTAGACACAACTACAAACGTTGAATTTCAGTGGGTTTTTTTGTTGAAAATATTACGTTGCCACAGAAATTTGTATCTAACTATAATGTCACTTTAATCATTGCTTTAAAGTGAATGACTAGGGTCTTTTAACTGTAAAGTAATTTTTTTTTGCAACACCTAAACTCAATCTCCTTGCAGACAGCAAACCCTCTGCCGCGCATGGTCAATGGCCTTGCACGACTGGGGGTTGGCTGCAGGGTGTGGCCTGCAGCCAGGTCCTCCATTCATCCCCCACAGGCAGCAAACACCCTTTGAACATCATAGGGTTGAACGCAGGGCCTGGCCTGTGAGCATCCAGCCCTACAGCATTCACTGTCTTCTGCAAAACCAAAAATCTCAAATATTTTTTTTAAAATGAATATTTCAATAATTCACCCAATACAATGTTTATTAATATTAAATATGAGAAAACTGTTTAATAAAACTTGTCTTTGACTTTTTTTTTTTACAAAGTTTTTTACTGTTACATTTGTGGTTCAAAATAAATAGCCGGAGGTATAGATTTCTTTAACAAAAATAAAGTAATGCAAACATGTCTATAATCCTTTCTTTAAATATTTTTCTGCCTACAACATGCAATCATAAGAACAATGACAAGAGGGCCATGCACTTAGGGGAAGAGCATAGAGATCCAGCTAGGCGTGTTTAAATAAAATATGGCCAGGGGGCAGGGATTTAATGGGCAAGCAGGCTTACTGCTTTTTTATTAGTGATGAGGAAATGCTGGAAAAACTGCAGGCCCCAACAGCATTACAAAAAGACTTGGTGGTGCCCCTTCCTATTCTAGGGGCACCACCAAGCTAAAAAGAAAAAAAAAACATTGCTGGACAGTATGGTTTTCTCCTTCAAAGGAGCAATGAATAATGAATGAGGAGCTCCTGACACTGATTTAGAATTCAATATTAAAAACAAAAATTTACTGGGGATGTCCAAGTGCCCACCTGGCACACTCACATATCATTTTTATAAGGGGAAGGTGTATGCAGTCTCCCTTCCCAAGACTATCTAGGCCCCAGGCCACACCTCCAGGGCTGTATTTTTTTGCTAAGGAGGGGGGGGGCAGTTGACCCCTGTTGCTGAGCCACTAGTTGCCCTGGTGACCCCATCCCCAGGGATGTTTTTAACAAATTAAGGGGAGGGGTGTGCAGCCCCCTCGACAAGCTACTAGTGGCACGGTAACCCCATCCCCTAGAGTCTATTTTATAATGGGAGATGGCATACAACTCCACTCCCAGAGCATCCAAGGGCCCCTTTTCCTCCAGAGTAATTTTCATTCAATTAAGGGGAGGAGGTGTGGGGCCCCCTCCCCGAGCCTTTACAGCCCCATGGTACCCCATGGCCCGTGGCCTCTAGTGAGTGTCTTGATACCCACACAGACCACCCGCATACTATTAGTTTGGGAGTGGCAGAGAGAGCCACAGGGCCCTGTGCCCCAATCAATCGCCCCAGCCATCATCACACACCTCTGGGATCTCCCAAAAAGCCTTAGTGAGGATATCTCTACCCCACACCCTTATATTTAAAACAATATAGTTGCCAAGCTCTGTAATGGCTGCCTACAACATTCTTCTTCATGTTGCAGGCAGCCAATCAAAGCGCTCGATCCCACGGGAGCGTGTCTTGTGTGGGAGCGAATTAGCCCAAGGGAAAATGTCTCCTGGGCCAATCAGAATGCTCTATTTTTTAAAATTGGATTTGAGAGATTCTCACAGAGTCCCTAGAATGCAAACCTTCAGATGCATAAGTATATTTGTTTAGACTTATTATCTCAAAATCTACTGAATGAATTTACACCAAACCGCAAAAATCATGCTTTCTGGACAAAGGTTCAGCTCCCTGCTAAACTTGGTGCTATTTTAATAAAGCAGTTTATGTGATAGTGCTTCTCAAAAAAGTCTATGGAAAATGAATGATCATTTTGCATTTTTTGCCCCCTCCTTTTTTAGGCATATTCAGATCCCTCAGAAACATTCCATGCATAAACTGGACATTTGTCTGGAGGTTTAGTGAAGATTCGTCAAACGGCACAAAAGCTATTAGCAAAAAATAAAAAAAATCATTTACTATAGAAACGCTGACCTAACTAAAGCTATTCAGTGGAATTAGGTCATCAGAAAAACCAAATATAACTGATACCCTTTGGAGAATTCTTGCAAGCAAAAAAAATTGAAGCATACACGAAGAATATGAGAAACAAGGTAGTGAGATAATGAGGAGATTTTTATGCTGCGTCTATGACCCTCAAATTCTGTATTCAGCCATGAACAGAGTAAGCAAAAAACTCGACAAGAATTATTAAAAGATCGTGTTAAAAAACCAATAGACGTGCTTGTGATATAACATTTATCACTACCTATAATCATGGTAACACACATGTATTCGTGAGTCTTATGAAACATTGGGCAGTCTTAACTTTAGAACCAGGCACAGGGAAAAACTCCCTGCAAAACCTAAGATTGTTTAAAATAAGGAACCTACACTTTGAACTCTGCATTGTCCCAGTGACTCAGTAATCTATCAAGCTATGAAAACATTGGATATAGAAGAATCTAGCTGGGTACCCAGTTGATCAAATAGTTCACGCAAATTTGTGATTTGTTTTTGCAGCAAGTATGTCAAAGATAATGTCAAAATATTTAAGGATATTAATAGCAAATATCAATTTCAAGATAGCGTCATTCATCAAGTGGAACACCTCCATCTGTATATAAATGAAGATTGGTGTTTTCAGGAAGAAATATATCGATTCAACAATGAGGAAACTCAAGACAAGTCTCAAACTGCCTGAGAAAAAGTCCTGCTGCTTCCTTCCCAATAGCTAGCTGATGTATAGATGGTAAGCCATCCTCCTGTGCAGAGCTATCTGCTCCCAGCAGGTCACCCATTTGTTGCAGAAAAGCTGCCAAATAATAACGTTTGGAGCAGCCCAGCCTCCTCTCTCTCGCGGTAGGATTAATGTCCTCAAAGCTCTTCTTGTTCTTTGGTAGTTCCAAATATAATTTGAAAAGATAGAATTCATTTTGTGAAATGTATTACCAGGCAGTTCTAAGGGGATAGATCGGAATAGGTATTGTATTCTGGGAAAAATCTTCATTTTTAACACATTTACTCTACCCACTATCGTTAGATGCAATTTATCCAACTGTTGTAGTTTGGAGGTAACCTCCTCCAACACTAGATCAAGATTATTTGCCCACATTATATCCAGATCAGATCCTATCCTTACCCCCAAATACGTTGCTGAGTCGGTCTATCGCTGATCCTGTAGATTACACTGTCTTGTACAGATTATCTGCGTCTTCCCTTTGTTCAAGCAGTAACCTAATCTACTCCCAAATTTCTCCGCCATACTCTCAATTTCTAATTTTGCCGTTGCTGGATTCGATGTAACCACCGCGATATCGTCCGCATTTGCAAGTACCTTTGTCTCATATCCATTTATTTTATAGGGTTCGATCACAGAATTCTGAATTATCTGATTAATGAAGGGATCTAGATATATGGCAAAGAGAATTAGGGAGCATGGGCACCCTTGCGTAGTAACCCTTGCCACCACTATCAGGTTTGCTGTCTTTCCCATCATTGTAACCTGGCATATGCTTTATTATACATCACCCTTAATAGCTGTAATCATTTTAGAACCAAACCCTCTCTCCACTAAGTCTCCCCACAAATACTGCCACATCACCCTATCAAAAGCCTTCTCGGCATCTAAGAGGATCACAGCCAGTCCATCTCCCCTAGCCTCAGCTATATCTAACAGAGAAATTACCCGTCTGATATGATCCGTTGTTCCTCTGCCAGATACGAAGCCATGTTGCCATGGCAAGACCAATCTGGCTATGACCCTCTGAAGCCGAGTCGCTAAAGTTTTAGAGTACACCTTCGCATCCGAATTTATCAATGAAATTGGGCAATATGAGCCAGGCAGTGTCGATGGTTTCCCCTTCTTATGAAATATTATTATGTCCGTTTCCTGCCAAGACTTGGATGGGCTTCCTCGATATTGGTCTAAAAAAAGATCCTGAAGTAATACGGCCAGATCAGTTTGGAGTATTTTGTATAACTCCAGTGGAATTTTATCTGGGCCTGCAGCTTTCCCAGAAGAAAGGGAATTTAAGGCCGACACAGTTTCTTCCAGCGTGATCTCTTCTTCCAATTCCAAACATATGGAAGGATCTAGTCTACTAAGCTGTTGATATGCTCTTGCAGTAACTGGTTGAATATCGCTGAGATCCAATTGATACAGCATACTATAGAACTGTTCAAAAACCCCCATTATGTTGTCGGAAGTAGTTTTCATCTGCCCCTCGGAGTTTTTAATTTCCGTTATGTTATTACGAGCAATCCTTTGTCTAATCCTAAGGGCCAAAAGTCTACCCGTCTTTTCCCCATATTCATATAGCTATCTACGGTGTGTTTGATATGCCTGAGCTACTTGCGTCTGAAAAAAATAGTTTAGCTCTGATTTAACAATGATCATCTGGTTCTTAACTGCCATCAATCTGGCAACTTCCCCCTGAGATATCTAATTAGTATGCTCTGTCTCTAACTGCGCCAGATGGGTCATGCGGGAGGAGATCTGGTTCCTCCATATTTTCCGCTGTTGGCCTACATAGTTTATTATTTCCCCCCCTAAACACCCTTTATACATATCCCACACAATCGTACGGGAGGCACTATATCGATTAATTTCAAAGAATCCTCTGGACCAATTTTTAATATACTTTATAAAATCTTCATCTGTTAGCAGTTTCCTATCAAATGACCAAGAGCGGAGTTCCTTTTCCTAGCCCTGACGTGTTATTTCGAGCATAAGTGGATTGTGATCTGAAAAGATTTGCAGCAGCTTTGTTATCTCAGCTTCCCCCAACATATTGGCTGAAACCAGAAAGTAATCTAAGCGAACATATTTTTGATGTGGGCATGAGAAATATGTATAGCCTGGATCCACATTGTTCTTAGCTGCGCACACATCTACCAGACCATGACTGGATTTGAGGCTATTTATGGCCCGGTTGACCCAGGGTTTTCTCCCCTTATACTTCTGCCCTGCCTCACTTTCGGAGTGAATATTAAAATCTCCACATACTATTAGTGGGGTTGGCCATGCAGCAAGCTCCAGCTCTACCTCTTCCCAGATCTCGGGATCGTCCTGATTTGAGGCATTAATTACCACTACAGTGAGCCCCATACTTAACGTTAAAATAGCCCATCTGCCCCATTTATCCACCAGAGTACGTTTGATAATACCTGTTTGCCATTTGAGAAATATTGCTACTCCCCTAATCATGGAAGTCTGTGTGGAGCAAACTGCCAGATCATACCCTGTTATCTGGAGGACGCCCCTATTGTTCCATGGGATGTGGGTCTCATGTAAGTAAATAATTTCCAAGTTTATGTACCGCAAGATCTCGAATATGTTGGCTCTTTTTGCTCTGTCATTCAGGTCTGCCACATTGACTGAACAAATCCGTAATTTATCCATTCCCTACTACCAAAATGAACCATCTCTTTAGCCTACCACTCCATCTTTTATTTATTCTTTCCTTTTCTATATTTCAGAATATCCTCAATTTCATTTACCTAAATTGGCTTTTCTTCCCCTTCCCCCCCACCTTCCCCGCACCAACCCTGACCCCCCTCCCACCACTCCCACCCCTCAACCCACCCATGAAAGCCACTAGACCAATGGTCTAGTAAGGATGATGCGACTCTTGGCGTGATCCATGTGTCCCCTTCCGATTTTAATTAATAAATCAAAACCTTCAGTTCATGCCCACCTTTTACATCAAAACATCGCTTAAACCACACCCCCTATACCCAAAATACCCACCGTCCTACTTACTCCTACCCGTTGCTATTCAAATTAGAAGAGATCCCAGATAAAAAAAAATAAGAAAAAATAATCTTAAAGAAAAACCTGCCTTCAAACCATATCCTAAAAAAGAAATAAAGAGAAAGAGGACTTTGGTCCAACTCTTATTCCATGATACCTAAGCCGGCCCAGCCACCCTAGCCTTTTCTGCTTAATTCATCCAGAAATTCTTTTGCTTTGATTTCTGATGTAAAAAGCGGACCCTATCCCCCATTATGACTTTTAGTTTTGCTGGGTTCAAGAGGTAGGCCAGAGCTCCTTTTTATTGAAAAGGGTTTATCATCTGCCGTAACCTCCATCGTCTTTCAACAGTCACATGACAGAAATCAGGTATTGTGAAAAATTCGACATCATCCAACCGGCATTTGCAATCTGGTCTGGCTTTTTCAAAAATGATCTGTTGAAGGAGATAGTTTCCAAAAAACATGAGAACCGCTCGACGTCTGGCGTCAACACGTGCCTGCTGTTTCATCACCATAGGGACCCGGTGTGCTCGTTTGTCTTCCTGGGCCCAGTTCCACCCTTCTACCTCGGGAAATGTCATGGCTAGCAGGTCGACCATGTAGCGACGGATATCAGTACCCCCTTAGTCCTCAGGGATACCCAGGGACCGTAGATTGTTTCTTTGTTGTCGGTTTTCCTGATCTTCAAGCTTCCACTGTACGTCTATGAGTCTAGCCTTGTGTGATGTAGTCTGCAACTGAGTTGACACCATTTCGGACTCAATAATACCAGTTCTTGCTTGAAGATCTGTTAAGCGATCCTAAATTTCTCTGCATACTTTGGCTATTTTGCAAACTTAGCCTTGGATTTTTCAAATAGCCCCTTGGGAGCGCCTATTATCCTGTCTAGACTCCTCCCGATGTGCCATGACTGATTGTAAAATTGCATCCAAGGTTATTGTGGTCACTGATTCCATATTAATGGGAGATTTGGCTGTGTCTCCCACTAGCAGGCTAGAGGGTGAGTAATCCCAATTCAAACCTTGCTCTCCCACTTTTGTTCGAGCTGAGAGGGCTGCTGATGTCATCGACCTCCGTAGCGTTACAGCGGAATCCCTTCCACTAGTATCATGGGGGCTTTCACTTTCGTCTTCTACTTCGCTGCCACTCGGCGAGGAACCCGATCCAGCCAGTGATTCCATGCCCTCTGATAGTGAATAGAAGTAGTCTGTCGCTTCTATATCAGTTTCCTTCCCCTGATGGGATTTTTGTGCAAGGTGTTTGGCCGCGTGTCAGGTAAATCACCAATCGTAGCAACTGTTGCCTGTGTTTTCTCCTATTGCTTGGGCCTTTCTGAGTTTTCCCCCATACGGATGGTTTGGCCTAACGCTGAATCATATTTTTTGCTCTGGTGGGCTTCTGCCAGAGCTACCTGCTGTGGCTGTTCTCCTTCATCTTGCCTCCCTCCACATTATCAATAACATCAGTAGCATCCATCACTGGGTCAGGTGGTTAAGTGGACTAATGCATCCACTGCAGGGGCCTATGTTCAACCTCATGGTCACAGGTTCAAATCCCGGTGGGTCCATTCAGCCTTTCATCCATTTGAGGTTGATAAAATGAGTACCATTGAGTTGGGTAACAATATACATCTATTATTCAGCGTCAAGATGCCCTGATGCTGGGGTGAACGTGCGCTTTACAAATACACATGTTATATTATGTTATCCATCGTGCCCTTCTCCACTCAGTCCCCCCAGGTATCTGCAGCCTCCATTGCACCTGTTTTTGGTACATTAGTTACATTTAGGGCATCAGGTATAGCGGATATCTCAGGTAAAATGAGCATGATCGGGGCATCTTCTCCCACTTTCTCCATTATCTCCTTTACCTGCCCAAAGTCTCCAGTTATTACAGGTCCAGATTCTTGCTTGGATAGGTCGCCTTTTGCTGCTCCCATCCCATCCTCTATTGGCACTCCTGTGGATTCATTTTCTGCAGTGCTAGCCTGTGTCTGCTTTGTCTGATTCTCACAGTTCTTTGTTCTGGCTAACAGCTCCACAATTGTTGGTCGGCTGGACGTTGCTGGGGCGCCGTTTGTCCCGGGGGATCCTTCTAGGTCAGATTCTGGTCACGTCGTCCTGGCAGTCAAGTTGTTCCTCCCCCCAATCCAGCCGCTCGGGATTTCACAGGTGTAGAAATTGCAACCCCCAGAGGAGGACTATCCGTTGTCGAATTTTTCCCTGCCTTCGCCCGAGTCGTCGGAGCCCCCTTCGGCTTCATTCTTTCAGGATTCCCACAGCGTTGCTCTCTCAGCTGACCAGTCAGAAATCCACACCGCTCACAACCAGAACCACAGCCAGAGCTCAGAGAACGCCAGATCCACCAGGAGGTAAAGGCCAGCTCTTGTTGTAGGACCGCTGATTCTGAAACATATGCCCCGTGATTAATCAGCTCTTCTATACTTTTTAGCAGCATGTTCAGCGTAGATAGGATCATCCTCCAGAGATCATCAGGGGCAGATATTCATTCTCACCGGGGGGGAGTCACTGGATCACACCATTGAGCTGCTGCAGCAGCCTAGCCTAACCTGACGCCATATTGCTTTTAATAACTCTAGTTGAGAGCCCTTCAGTGGGGCAAATCACAGCACCACAGCCGGCAAGTAATTCCAAAGTGTTTTATTTAACACAAGGTGACATAGACGGTAAGGACGGTCTACGCGTTTCGGCTCCCAGCCTTACACTGGACCATAGAGTCCTAGAGCCTAGAATATCATTTTTAAAGTGCTAGTGCAAATGCCCATTTAAAAAAGTGAAGAAAGACTAGACAGAAATGCATCAGTTCATTCAAAATTAACATTTTTCTTTTTCCAAATATACTGATCCATTATTCTTGAATTGGAGCGGCAAAATAATAATTAGTAAAGTACTAGTGAACATTGGGAGTAGTGTCTGTTTTTTGGGGGATGATGGCAAGATGTAAGTTTTTTTCTCTTTACTTTCCCATGATGGTAAATCTCATTATGGAAATTGGGATCATGATTATTTTGGTGCAGATGGATATGCAGTGTATTTTCAGCAGCATTTCTTTTGTATTTGAACCTTAGCAAAAGTACATTTTTATATATATATATATGTATATATGTAAAGTACAAACTTTTTATATGATTTTTATATATATATATATATATATATATATATATATATATATATATATATATATATTGGTGATTTTTTCTCCCGACAATGTCTATATATCTATACTTTTATCCATTTAAAAAAGACAGCTATTACATTAATAGTTTGATTCCAGTTTTTGGAGAGAGATCTCCATTGTATATATATGTACAGCTGTAATGATTAGATGTAAAGTACATAATCAATACCTAAGTCATGGATACATGTTGGATTGAAAAATCAAAGTGAAAAGAATCACCTCTAGGTTCTAATCAAGCCACTTCAAAAAATACATGTATTAAAGTTTTCACAATAGCAACAAAAAAAGGGGAGGGAAAGGTATGATTTTAGTCCATACTGAGCAAACATTATTCTTCATGATCTCTCTCCCATCTATTCCATATATATCAAAAGAGCAAGTTTTTAATGGCAGTAATAGTGTTTTTCTAACTTTATATTATTTTAGGATTCCCGTGTCTAATGTAGGGGTGGGCGGAATTTGCGGAATTAACCTTCGCAAATTATCGCGAGAATGTTTAAAATTATCGCAAACAAGCAGAAATATCGCGAAGATGCGGAAGTTTTTTTCCGGCATGTTCGCGAGATTTTCTGCATGGTTGCGGGTCGCCAACTTACCCATGTGGTTGCTTGCGGGCGCGGCCATCTTGTTTTGAGTTGTTCTCGCGGTGCATGATCGCGAGAAGAAAGACGTGATCGCGTGACGCAGGACGTCACTGCGGGCGCGAACTGTCGCGAGACAGCGCAAATGGCTAAAAACAATACAACATCTCATGGAGAACGCGACCGGATCAAGAAAACTTGTCGGCGAACGCAGGGATTCAGGTAAGGCGATCGCGCGCGCGCGAGAATGTATTATTTTACAGCGCGAGCAAGAAACAAATTATCGCCAAGCTGCGGAAACCGGAATTTTTGACATTTTCGCGCTCTCCGCGGAACGCAAAAATGTCAAATTATCGCAATTTCCGCGAACGGAACGAAATTTTTGCCCAGGCCTAGTCTAATGATGTAATTTCATTGAGGATCTCATCAGTCACTTTCTATCCTCCTTTATCATAGGTGTACGTGCAGTTCAGCGTCTAAATTATGTCCTGACGGGTTCTCGGTACCAATGGCTAAGATTGTTCTGGACTCAGTTCTTCGTAGATCAAGGGTTCTTTTACTTTCTCTTTCTTTTTGTTTTACGATCATTATTCCTGAGTACTTTAGTTGCTTACAGTCACTAGAATGAAATTCGGGAAAATGTTTTGCCATCGGATATGTAAATTTTATGGCACGTAAATGTTGTAAAATTCGAAGGTTTAAGTTTGTTAATGGTACTTCCTACGTATAACTTTTTGGATGGGCATTCCAGACGATAAATAACAAATTTTGATTCACATGTTATATGACCCATAATTTTTTCAATGTGACCATTTTGAAGCTGGTATGTGGTCATGTTTTGACCGTGATCACAACCTTTGCACTTTGAGCATTTCCAGAACCCTGGAGTGTTGAGCCAAGTTGAAATTACTTATTTTATGGACTCAAAGTGACTGTGTGTTTGTATGTCTCCCAAAGAAGATGTTTTCCTATATGTTATTTTTTGTAAGGAAGACAATACTCTCTGAACGGTCTCATCTAACATTAAAATGCTCAAATGTTTTCGAATAATCCTTTTAAGGTCATTGCTATGGTTGTTAAAGTCAATGATTAGTCTGGTCGTTGTCTCATCTGTTTTTTTTGCTTTTTCCTGGATTCTCTTTGTTTGTTTGTAGAAGATCACATCTTATTTTTGTGGTGACTCTATTTTTTGCAGTGGTTATCACCTCCAGGGGATATCCTCATTGTAAAAAGCGTTCACTCATTTCTTTTATTTCTGAATTCAGATCTGAGGCTTCAGAGCAATTCCTTTTTGCCAGTAACATTTCCCCATAGGGGATGCTCCATTTTAGATTTTTCGGATGCCCACTGTTCGCGTGTAAAATGCTATTGCTAACAGTTGGCTTTCTGTGCATTTTGGTTCATATTTTTTTGCCTTGAATGAAAACCTCTACATCCAAAAAGATGGTATTTGTTGCACTTGCAGTGAAAGTGAAAGTCAAAATGTACTTGTTTGTATTGAGAGAATGTAGGAAGTTCTGGAGGTCATCGTTGTTACCTTCCCAAATAATGAAAAGGTCGTCGATATATCTTGACCAAAATTTGATATTCCCAGATCTTTCATTTTTCAGAACCTCCGTCTCCCATACAGCCATCAGTAGGTTGGCATATGTTGGCGCAAAGGATGTCCCCATAGCGGTTCCTTACTTTTGAAGAAAAAGGTCACCTTTAAATAAAAAAACATTGTGTGTTAAACAATATGTGAGCATTTGTATTAACATGTCCGTGTGTTCAAGATGGCTTATGGATCTTGTTTCTAAAAACTGTTTTACTGCTGCTATTTCATCAGTGTGGAGGATGGAAGTGTACAATGACGAGACGTCAATCGAGGCCATAATATAATTATCTTTTCAGATAATCTTTTCGATTTTTTTCAAAAAATCCATAGTATCCCTCAAGTAAGAGGGAAGTGCTGTAACATAATTCATCAAGAAGATATCAATGAATCGAGATGTTGAGTCCAACAGAGAACCAATGGAACTAACTATCGGTCTTCCCGGTGGATTTTGAAATGATTTATGCACTTTCGGAAAAAAGTAGATAGTTGCAGTTATTGGATGGTCGGTTTTCAGATACAAGAATTCCTCGAGATCAATTAGGTTCTTGTCTTTCCATGCTAATTGTTTCTGATGGTATTCCTCTGTCCAAGTTGTCATCGGATTTACTTTCAATTTTTCATAATGGTCTTTGTTGCCCAATTGTCTGTTGGCTTCTTCTATGTAGCTTTCACGATTTTGGATGACGATATTTCCACCTTTGTCTGAGGCCTTTATTATTATGCTCTGGTCTTCTCTTAATTCTTTTAGTGCATTATGTTCCTCTAATGTGAGATTCCATGATTTATTTTTTGCATTTTTTTTTGTTGGTATTTGTGGAATTATTAATTGACATTTTGTTAATCTCCTCCACCATAATCTCATAGAATATGTCAATCTTGTTTCCCGGGGGAAGTTGGGGACCGAAGGTTGATCTTGTTTTTAAACCACTGTTGCCACCTCCGTTTGTTTCATACCCCATCGTATGGCAAAATTCTAGATCGGTCTCTTGAGAGGATTGATTTGGTTCTGCACATGTTTCAGACCCAGTCTGTAAAGATGTTACGGCTCTCAGAATTGGAATATCTTTTATACTCAAAGGTGATGTTTCCTGATTCAGAGTTGTCGACAGTTTAGTTGTGAATGATTGTGAATACATATATATATATATATATACATATATTACCTACTGGCGGTCGCCAGTAGGTAGTTATAGTTAGGACCCTCTTACCATAGGAAATCCGCAACATTCTATTTTGAATAACTTTGGCGCCGGTCGACGAATCCTCGCCAAATTTTCAAAATAGGTGGGGCGCTGCGCTCCGCTCCTACCCTGAAAGTCTCGGGGGGATTTGTCAAGCGGGGGCTGAGATAAAAGGGGGGTCCCAAAACACATTTTTCCCATGCATTTTTCCATAGGACCTTTAGACACAGCTACAGCCCGAACGGCTGAACAGAGTTAAATGAAATTTGGCAGAGAGGTAGTCCTCAGGTCAAGGAAGTGCCTTTTGTAGGTTTGGTGTAAATCTGTTCAGTAGATTCTGAGAAAATAGCCTTTAAATCAATATATATACCTGAGCCAGCTTACGGTGCGCTTACGGTGCGCTTACCGTACGCGTACGGTGACGTGCGCGAGCGCGATTCTGATTGGCTGATAGATCTTAGTAAACATTCGAATCGGTGGAAACCAGGAAGCGGTGGCCGCCATTTCGTGTGTTTCAGTCAGAAAAAAAAGGGAGATAACTTGAAAAGGGGGCAAGGAAGAGAGTTACAGACCCCCTAACCTTTGAAAGGGGGACAAAGAAGGACAGAAAAGTACAAAAAAAACATTTATTAATTTTTAAAAAATCGCGGGGTACGCTTACGGTAAGCTAACCGTACGCGTACGGTAGGAAAAAAAAAAAAAAAATGAAATGAAATGCAGATTTAAGTGTTTAGATATTAGGGGGCTCTAAAAAGAGCCGTTGTGTTTATGAAGTGATTTTTTAGTGGTACCTACAAGTAAGTACCGATGCAGAGTCTAAGGTTCAAGAGGAAGACTCTGTTCCCTTCATCATTGAAGTGCACACCATCTCCTCTATAAATGTCTTGCATGTCGTAACGCAAGTTGTTGTGGTAAATGGAACCCATACCATAGTCTCGGAGGAAAGCAGAAACAGATTTGTTGACGTGCTTTCTTGCTTTGTCAATCTGTGGACAGAAATGATTGGACCAGTTCCATTTTTGCCTTTGGCATATGTTACAAAACACAAAGGCAGTTTTAGGGAAAAGTGAAAACAGTTGTGCAAAGGTCTTCTTCATAAGCATTTCCAGACCTACCCCAGTCAAAGTGCCTAGGTCATTGCCACCACAGTGCAGTATTATGAGGTCAGGGTGTTGGATTTGCATGAAGGATTTCACCAATGGCATCAATTGGTGCCACTTTAACCCTCTCTGACCAATCCATTTAATGTCTACATTTGGCAAAGCAAAGTCTCTCACCATACCTGTTTTCTCTGCATACTTTTCACTCCAGAAGACATAGCTGTGCCCTACAATCCACACTGTGAACATCTTCAAAGGAGAACTGGGTGCACTCAGGAGGTGTAATTCAGTAGAATGGTAAAAAGAAATGAAAGACAGTTTGGAAATGGAGGCATACATATTTTTTTTTTTTTTTTTTTAAATGATTGGCTGTTTCATACCATTCTACAATAAAAACTAGGCTGTATCTGTAAATTTATAGAAGCATGTTTTGTATTGGTACAGAAAAATGTGTTACCAAAGAACAGTACTATGGATTTGCTGTTAGGTTTGAAAAGTCAAGCACTCCTGCTCTTTGGAAATGAAACATTGTTTGGTGAACTTCTGACCTAACTCTGCACAGCAGTGTTTCAAGAGCTGTTGCTATGGTAGCAGGCAGAAGTCAAGTTGGGGGAAGGGTACTAGGCAGAAGTCAAGTTGGGAGAAGGGTACTTTTGGAAAAGGGTTGGTTTTCAACCAATAGAAATGTGTGATTACATTTGAAAAAAAGGGGGAAGCACTGAGATTTGAAACTTACATGTATATGTGTGGAAAAAGAGAGGGAAAATTTGCCATTATCTGGTTCTGCTGAGAGTACAGAACAGAGATCCTGGCTCTGACAATCTGCTGTTTGAGTGCCACATTTCTTTCACAACTAACTAATTTTAAAGGTGAGTTTAGAGTTTGAGAGGGGATGTATATGGTAAATTAAGAAATGAATAATAGAATTGGAATTCCTTTTGTTGAAGTTGTGTTTATCATTTTCTGTTTTGGGAGAAATTTAAATGTGAGGAACATGTAAAATAATATGGACTATGTTTTCACCATAAAATAAGGTGTACTGGTATAAATAAGGAATACTTTAAGGGTTTGAGGTTGCACTCAGTAATGCAAATACATTCAGCATCAGTAAGGCTGGTTGCCCTTGCTGGAGTGTAGTCAGTCACCCAGGCTACACATGTTGTTGGTCTCAGAAAGCTGTTTGGTATTGCTCTGGTGATTTTACATTTGCATTAGATGGAAAGGGGGAGGTATTTTTTTCTGCAGAAGCAGACTCTTAGCACACAGCCAGCTGCATATCATGTGGAATCATGCATAGTATTCACAACCGAGTGGGGTTTGAGGTTTCAGTCAGTAATGCAAATACATTCAGCATCACTAAGGCTGGTTGCCCTTGCTGGAGTGTAGTCAGTCACCCAGGTTACACATTTTGCTGGTCTGAAAATGTTGTTTGGACATGTGCTTTTTTAATAATCTGAAAAGTGGATTCATAATGTGTCAGACTAAAAAAGTACTTATCACTTGCCAAAAAAAAGAGTAGTAAGTGTGCTTTCAAATTGGCAAAGAAATTTCGTTTTGTGACTAATATGAAAACATGACTCTGTGTGCAAATAGGAATTACAGGCAGAGATTTATTGCGTATTGCTCTGGTGATTTTACATTTGCATTAGATGTAAAGGGGGAGCTATTTTTTTGTGCAGAAGCAGACTCTTAGCACACAGCCAGCTGCTTATCCTGTGGAATCATGCACAGTATTCACAACCGAGTGGGGTTTGAGGTTGCACTTAGTAATGCAAATACATTCAGCATCACTAAGGCTGGTTGCCCTTGCTGGAGTGTAGTCAGTCACCCAGGTTACACATGTTGCTGATCTGAAAAAGCAGTTTGGACATGTGCTTTTTTAAGAATCTGAAAAGTGGTTTTAAAATGTGTCAGACTGTAAAAGTATTTATCACTTGCCAAAAAAAAGAGTAGTAAGTGTGGTTTCAAATTGGCAAAGAAATTACGTTTTCAGACTAATATGAAAACATGACTCTGTGTGCAAATAGGAATTACAGGCAGAGATTTATTGCGTTATGCTCTGGTGATTTTACATTTGCATTAGATGTAAAGGGGGAGCATTTTTTTTATGCAGAAGCAGACTCTTAGCACACACCCAGCTGCTTATCCTGTGGAATCATGCACAGTATTCACAACCGAGTGGGGTTTGAGGTTGCACTTTGTAATGCAAATACATTCAGCATCACTAAGGCTGGTTGCCCTTGCTGGAGTGTAGTCAGTCATCCAGGTTACACATGTTGCTGGTCTGAAAAATCAGTTTGGACATGTGCTTTTTTAAGAATCTGAAAAGTGGATTTAAAATGTGTCAGACTGTAAAAGTATTTATCACTTGCCAAAAAAAAGAGTAGTAAGTGTGGTTTCAAATTGGCAAAGAAATTACGTTTTCAGACTAAGATGAAAACATGACTCTGTGTGCAAAGAGGAATTACAGGCAGAGATTTATTGCGTTATGCTCTGGTAATTTTACAGTTGCATTAGATGTAAAGGGGGAGCATTTTTTTTATGCAGAAGCAGACTCTTAGCACACAGCCAGCTGCTTATCCTGTGGAATCATGCACAGTATTCACAACCGAGTGGGGTTTGAGGTTGCACTTAGTAATGCAAATACATTCAGCATCACTAATGCTGGTTGCCCTTGCTGGAGTGTAGTCAGTCACCCAGGTTACACATGTTGCTGGTCTCAGAAAGCTGTTTGGTATTGCTCTGGTGATTTTACATTTGCATTAGATGGAAAGGGGGTGTTATTTTTTTATGCAGAAGCAGACTCTTAGCACACAACCAGCTGCTTATCCTATGGAATCATGCACAGTATTCACAACCGAGTGGGGTTTGAGGTTGCAGTCAGTAATGCAAATACATTCAGCTTCACTAAGGCTGGTTGCCCTTGCTTGGAGTGTACTCAGTCACCCAGGTTACACATGTTGCTGGTCTGAAAATGTTGTTTGGACATGTGCTTTTTTAAAAATCTAAAAAGTGGATTCATAATGTGTCAGACTGTAAAAGTACTTATCATCTGCCAAAAAAAAGAGTAGTAAGTGTGCTTTCAAATTGGCAAAGAAATTTTGTTTTCAGACTAATATGAAAACATGACTCTGTGTGCAAAGAGGAATTACAGGCAGAGATTTATTGCGTAGTACTCTGGTAATTTTACAGTTGCATTAGATGTAAAGGGGGAGCTATTTTTTTGTGCAGAAGCAGACTCTTAGCACACAGCCAGCTGCTTATCCTGTGGAATCATGCACAGTATTCACAACCGAGTGGGGTTTGAGATTGCAGTCAGTAATGCAAATACATTCAGCATCACTAAGGCTGGTTGCCCTTGCTGGAGTGTAGTCAGTCACCCAGGTTACACATGTTGCTGGTCTGAAAAAGCAGTTTGGACATGTGCTTTTTTAAGAATCAGAAAAGTGGATTTAAAATGTGTCAGACTGTTAAAGTATTTATCACTTGCCAAAAAAAAGAGTAGTAAGTGTGGTTTCAAATTGGCAAAGAAATTACGTTTTCAGACTAATATGAAAACATGACTCTGTGTGCAAAGAGGAATTACAGGCAGAGATTTATTGCGTTATGCTCTGGTAATTTTACAGTTGCATTAGTAGGAAAGGGGGAGCTATTTTTTTATGCAGAAGCAGATTTTTAGCACACACCCAGCTGCTTATCCTGTGGAATTATGCACAGTATTCACAACTGAGTGGGGTTTGAGGTTGCACTTAATAATGCAAATAAAAACATGTAAAATAATATGGACTATGTTTTCACCATAAATTAAGGTGTAGTGGTATAAATGAGGAATACTTTTAGGGTTTGAGGTTGCAGTCAGTAATGCAAATACATTGAGCATCAGTAAGGCTGGTTGCCCTTGCTGGAGTGTAGTCAGTCACCCAGGCTACACATGTTGCTGGTCTCAGAAAGCTGTTTGGTATTGCTCTGGTGATTTTACATTTGCATTAGATGGAAAGGGGGAGCTATTTTTTTATGCAGAAGCAGACTCTTAGCACACACCCAGCTGCTTATCCTGTGGAATCATGCACAGTATTCACAACCGAGTTGGGTTTGAGGTTGCAGTCAGTAATGCAAATGCATTCAGCATCACTAAGGCTGGTTGCCCTTGCTGGAGTGTAGTCAGTCACCCAGGTTACACATGGTGCTGGTCTCAAAAAGCAGTTTGGACATGTGCTTTTATCAGAATCTGAAAAGTGGATTCAAAATGTGTCAGACTGTAAAAGTACTTATTACTTGCCAAAAAAAAGAGTAGTAAGTGTGCTTTCAAAATGGCAAAGAAATTTCGTTTTCTGCCTAATTTCAAACCATGACTCTGTGTGCACACAGGAATTGTTTTTAGATATTTAATTTGTGATGGTGTTATTGTGATTTTCACTTGTAGGAAAGGGGTACATAGTATTTTAAGATTTGAAAAGATCATAAAAAATGTAGTAATATATTTAAATAAAATAAAGGAATTTTTTTTTAGTTTTTTTCAGGTATTGCTGAAGAGCAGTGAACAAAATTTAAGATGCCTACAAAATCCAGACAAAGGAAAAACCACAAAAAAAGTCTATATTTAAAGACAACTGGAGGACCTAAGTTAGCTGGAGATGCTCATGTTGGGAAAAAGAGAAAGTCTTCTGGTAAGCAGACAAAATTTTTTTTAAAGAACATCTTCAAAAAAAGGAAAAATGTACAAAATGTCTGTACTGGAAATAATCTTTTCAATAGAAAAGAACAGGAAAAAATTGAGAATTTAGTTAATGCAAATATACCTTCTGCAATAACAAAGATTAACTTAAACAGAAAAACAGCGTTTAAAGAGATACGTAGAAAAATGTTTCAGAGAAGAGTTATGTTCAATTTGATAAAGGATGTAAAGAAATATAAGAAAAAGGCAAAATATTACAAGAGAAAAAAAGAAATTGAAGCCATTGCAGCAAAGGCATTAGAATTAAAAAGGAAACTATTCATTTTAATTTTGAATAGGATGCGTACATTAGATAAAATGGTCAATGTACTGAAATCACAAAGCAAAAGGAAAAGAGTAGTGAAAAGAACAAACTTTTGTAAAGTGTTTTTAGGAGAATGGATGCATAGTTCAAGTAGTGAACCTTTTTTTAATGAAGAGAGTTATTTTCAAAGTAATAGTTTGCTGCATGCAGTTGACACCAGAGGTCGTGCTTACGAAGTGAAAAATGGTTGTATAATGGAGAAGGAGAAAATGGTTCCAAGAGATGAGGTACAAGTGATGGCGGATGAGGCTATGGGGAGACGTCCTAAAGCCCCAGTGTACACTTGGAATTGTAGTAGTATTTGCACTGTGCGTCAGGAATCTATTGATAAATTTCGTGAGTTTCTAAGAGAATATAGTAAAAAAAGTGTAAAACAGAAGATTAAGGTGCTTCAAAGTCTAGATCCATGCAGAGTGAGAGAGAATACTGGTTTGCAGGGTCATTCTCTGGCTTGTCTATCTAGAAAAGTGTGTAATAGTGTTTTCCATCATTTTAGGATGCTGGCTGGCGCTGTTCATCATACTGAAATGAGAACGTTTGTGAGACGGTTGTATTTTGCTAAAAGTCCAGCAATAAAGTTAGATGAATTGAATAGGGCTCTGTTCCGTGGATCGGTATCAGATGTAGAGAAGGTTGTTGATGAAATTCAGTTTTGTTACTTTGGTCCTGAACAAGACAGTGCAGAAAAGGACACAGTAAATGAGGAAGAAGTGGAAGAGAATGTAGAACCCTCTGTAAGTAAAACATTTAATGATCACATAACAAAATTTGCAATAATCTCTAATGAAAGACCAAATATAACTTGTATTTGTTGCCGCAGAACTCATTATAGAAAACAAACTAGGAACGTTGATCTCTACAGAAAGAGTGAAAATGAAGATAATTATAAGTGGAAGGATTTTGCCACATATATATTTCTTGAAAATTGTTTTGAATTGGGTGAAGATCAGCGTATTTGTAAATACTGTTACAACAAGTTAGAGGAAAATAGAATGCCGACCAGAGCTGTACATAATAATTTAGAATTGGATGCTATTCCTGCCGAACTTTCTGAATTAAATACATATGAGTCTATACTTATTCAATGTGTTCATCCCTTCCAGACCATAGTACGTATGGAGCCCAAAACTGGTAAATTACCTCCTTCAGATTTACTGAGAGGTTTAAAAGGTAGAGTGGTGTATTTGCCCTTGGATTTGAAAAAAAATATGGAAACTATTGATGCAGATACTTTGGAAACTGAACCATTAGTTATTCTGGTTAATGGTGTACCTACAAAGAATAAGAAGATTTGGCAGGAGCTGGTAGATGTACGGAAAGTACAAAGAGCAAATTTGTATTTGAAAAGGAATAACAAATGGTATGAATCAATTTATATAGAAGAAGAAGAAGAAGATTTACAAGAAGACACAGAAACACCAACTGGACAAATTGAAAAAGTGGACAAGTCAAAGGAGGAAGAAATTTATGAACATTTTAGCATACATCCTCTACATTCAAAAGAAGCTATGGGAGACAATATTGATCTGTTTCAGATGAAGAAAGCAAAAGGAACTCCCGTGAGTGTATGGGAGGAGAGCTTGGAAGCTCGATGTTTTCCCTAGCTGTTTCCTAAAGGAAAAGGAGGACGATACGATGAACGTCCAGAACAGATTCCAGCTTCTGAGTATCGGACTACAAGACTATATGCAGAAGATCCCAGATTTCGACAAAGTATTCCTTATTTGTTCCATCTTTTATTTGAAAGCGACTTGTCTGCACTATCTTATGCAGTAAATCACATTTTAAAAAGTGGAGTACATTTACAAAATGTGTCTGCTAAGGATTTTATGGAGAAAGTGCAGCACCGAGATGATCATTTGGAAACACAACTGATCAATCTGATGGCTTGTCAGCGTGGGACAAATGAATATTGGTACCGACGCCATGGTGAATTAAAATGCATGTTACGGAATTTAGGAACACCAACATGGTTCCTTACCCTAAGCTGTGCTGAGTACGCTTGGGATGATTTACTGGATTTTCTACGAGAGGCAAATTCAAACATTAAAAACATTGAATACAAGACAGCAGGAGAACTGTGCTCATTGGATCCGGTTAATGTTTGCAGATATTTCAATCATAGATTTGAGGCTATGATGTCCTTCATCTGCAATAAAAAAAATCCACCCCTTGGAGAAGTAGTGGATTTCTTTTAGAGAAAAGAGTACCAGGCAAGAGGTGCTCCTCATATTCATATGCTGTTGTGGATCAAGGATGCCCCAAAGTTTGGAACAGATACTGATGAAGCAGTGTTATCTTACATTGAAGAATATGCAACATGTGCTATACCAAAAAGTACAGAAGAGAAAAAGTTAAAGGAGCAAGTTTTACGTTTCCAAAGTCATCGGTGTGGAAAATACTGTCGACGGAAATACAAGAGCAAAGATAAATACTACACTAAATGTCGATTTGGATTTCCTAGACCTGTTCTTTCAAATGGAAGAGTAAACAGTTTTATGTCATCTGTGAGACATACTATCACAAGAAAATCACCTAAGAATACCTACAACCTAAAAAGAAAAGAAGAATCAAAAAATATAAATGACTACAACCCAGTCATTTTATCCATGTGGAATGCTAACATGGATATACAGTATGTAGCTGACAATTCCATTGCTGTTGCTCGATATGTAACGTCTTACATTACTAAATCAGAAAAGACTGAATTGAAAGAAATGTGGGAAGAGATTTCTCACGAGAAGACTGTCAGTAAGAAGCTGTACAGTTTCAGTTTAAAGATGTTATCGCATCGAGAAATTGGATCCTACGAATGTTCAGATAGGTTATCTTCTGCAAGTCTCTACTCGAAATCAAGAAGAATAATTTGGGCAAGTTTAGGCCTTGCAGCAATGAGAAATCGGGTACTGAAATCTGTTGGAGAAATTGAATATTTGGCCGAGAATGACCCAGAAAGTACAGATATTTTGAAATCAAACATGTTGGACACATATTATCCAAAAAGAAGTCATCATCTGGAGAACATGTGTCTCTATGAAGTGCTGCAGAACTACATTTATTCACGGAAAGCCGCAGAAGACATCAACAATGGAAAATATAAAGTCATTGGTGAGGAAGGATGTTTGGTGAAGCAAACAAAAGGAAGTTTGATAAATCACAGGAAGCTGAGTTGCGACACAACTGACAAAAAGGAATTTTACTACTTGGCTCTTTTACAGCTGTTTAAACCATGGCGTACAGAGGATGAACTACTGGGAGAATTTCAAAGCTATGAAGATTCTTTTAATGCTTGCAAAGACAGCATACCATGCAGTACATTCTCAACTTATCTGCAAATGTTAAATGAAGAAATTGAACAGGAAACTACAATTGCAGCTGAAGTAGCTAGAGACAGTTCTCAAGAAAGCCAAAGTTACGGAACACTCAGTCAAGATCCCCTAGGACAACCAATCATTGAAAATGAAGCATCAATAGCCATGAATGAAGTGGAAACGGCTATGAATCAAGCTCAAGAAGAATTTATAGACTTACAAAATTTGGAAAGACAACTGAATGAAGAGCAGCAACAAATTTATGAAGAGATCAGAAGCAAAATTGATCACAGATTTCTACATGAAAAAAAAGAGTGCTCATGCACATCATTTCATCCTATGTATGTAAGCGGACAAGCTGGAACTGGAAAAAGTTTCTTAATAAAAGTCATCAGAAGCTACCTACATCAAAAAACGGATTCTACTTTGTCTTGTGTGGTTACTGCTCCAACTGGGTTAGCAGCATATAACATAAAAGGAATCACCTTACATCGTTTGCTAATGTTACCAGTGGAGCATGAGAACAAAATACAATACAACAAGCTAACTGGAGAAGCATGCTTGGAAGTTTCAAGAGTATTGAAGAAGATGCAAGTTCTCATTATTGATGAGGTGAGCATGGTATCAAACTTAATGCTTGCCTTTGTGCATTTAAGAATGCAGCAAATTCTAAGGACAGACTATGACGTGTTATTTGGTGGAAAACATGTCATAGTTTTTGGGGATCTTCTACAACTTACTCCAGTTAAAGGACAACCAGTGTTTAATACTATGACACATGAAGACACAAAGAAGTCATTGGGAAGCATCGGTAATGCAAATATTTGGTCCTTCTTTGAATACAAGGAACTTACTACTAATATGAGGCAAGCAAACGATGAAGAATATGGAAGTATTCTGAAAGATATCAGAATTGGACTACTCACAGAAGTTGGCAAAAAAGCATTACAGAGTCGGCTGCTACATAATTTATTTCCAAAGGAAGAAATAGTTGCAGAGAAGATATACAAGAACATTGCAGAAAAGAAAAGTGTCATCTGCTTAATGCCAACTCTACGTGAATGCTCAATATTCAATGAGGAGCTTTTAAAATTGGAAAAGGAAGATATCAGGAAATTGGAAGCAGTGGACAAAATTGAGGATGCAAGAATTACTATCACATTAACAGGCACACTGAAAAATAAATTGGATTCACTAGAGAAGAACATTTCCAAAACAGCTGGATTAGAAAAAAATCTATATGTTTGCATGAACTGTAGAGTATTTTTAAGGCGAGATTTGGATGTTGAAAAAGGTTTAGTTAATGGAGCTATGGGAAGAGTTGTGGGTTTATTAATTATCAGAAAAAAGATGGAATTGAATGTTTAAAAATAAAATTTGATCAGATAGAAGAAGTTAAAGACATTTGTCGTTGTTCAGTTCGTTTCATGCTTGTGAAAGACTTATATGTACGTAGGAAGCAGTTTCCGTTTCTCTAGCATATGCTGTAACTATTCACAAGTCTCAAGGATTGACTGTAGATTGTGCTTTTGTGAACATTGGTTCAACTGTGTTCAAAGAAGGTATGGCTTATGTAGCTTTGTCACGAGTGAAAACATTATCTGGATTATTCATGATAGACTTTGATGACTCAAAAGTTAGTGCTGATACAAATTGTGTAAAGGAGTATAATAGATTAAGAAGAACCTATGCTCCTCATTTAGGTCAGTATCCTGTGTTTGAGAAACGTGTAGTTTCTCGTAAAAGGAGAAATGAGAATATATGTAATGAGGATGTAGAGAGGAGGAAAAAAAAGAGGAGTGATGTAATTGCAAGCAAAAAGAAAAAGGAAAATGAAGAAGAGGTTGTAGGATGTCATTTTGAAATTAGCTCTGGTGTCAACTGCTAAGCTAATGTAGTGCTGAATGTTGCATTTTATCTGGAAAGTGTGCAAGAGCAGATAATAGTAAATCAGAGAAAAAGATTCTGTTCTGAGTTGAGTCTCCTTTTTCAAAAGCTGAGTAATGATAAAACTCAAATAGAAAGTGCTACTGAAATTAGAAAACTTTTAGATGTATGTTCAGGACGAACACAGTTTTCTCAAAATGTACAGCAAGACGCACAGGAATTCTTGATGTTTTTTCTTCAGGTACTGGAAGAAGAAGGGGTTCCCATTGAAAATATGTTTGGTGTCTCTTATAAACGGGAACATAGTTGTGAAAACTGTTACAATACATGTGGCTCTAATGTTGATTCTGAAAGGTTTATTTATTTAACATTGCCAGAAAGTAAAACAGTCACTTTTGCTAAATTAGTTAAAGATGCTAATCATAGCATGGAATGCAGTGAGTGTCAATCTGAAATGTTTTCAACGTTAATTTTAAAGGAATACAGACAATATGTAATTTTAATGATGCAACGATGTAAAGCTGATGGTTCAAAATTGGATACTTTAATAAAGAAGTTTACAGGACAGCAATTATAAATTTCAGGAAAAACTTTTGTAACAGTTGCAATAATTTTCCATGAAGGACCTACTGTTACTTCTGGACATTACACAGTTTATCTTAAATGTGAAAAAGGCTGGACACTGTGTAATGATTCCCAATTGATTTTCAAGCAACGTTTGCCTTTTGATTTAGCAAATTCCTATCTAATCTTCCTGAAACCTAAATTTTAGAGAGACTTGGCAAGATCTGTACAAAACAATTTTACCATTTTATTGGATTACCATTGGAATTTAAAAAAAAAATGATTTTTCAAATTACCATTTGGCCGAATGGAAAGGTAACCAATTGTAATGTGGACTTTTTAAATTTTTAATGAAACTTTGGAAAACCAAAAATTTAGACAAAATCGGTAACATCTGCACAATTTAAATTTTGGAATGTTATTGGATTGCCATTGGAAATTTATTCAAAAAAGATTTTAAAATTACTATTTGGCCATGAGGAAAGGTAAACAATTGTATTGTGGACTTATTTAATTATTAATTAATCTTTCGGAAACCAAAATGTTACAGAGAATCGGTGAGATCTGTACAATTTAAACTTTAGAATTTTATTGGATTAACATTGGAAATTTAATCAAAAAAGAATTTTAAAATTACTATTTGGCCTAAAGGAAATGGAACCAGATGTATTGTGGAGTTATTTGAGATATATTTTTGTGATTATACTTCTGAAACAAAAATGTCAGACGGTATTTTAAAGAAATAAGTATTGATATTAGATGATATTTTTTTAGAATATTATGCATTTCTATAATGTTATGTTTAAGTAAAAAGAGATTCTGGGCTTTTTTAAAACAATCTTTGAGATTGTTATTTTTTTTTTTGCGCGCTGTTAAATGATGAATGCAATTGCTTTCACAATTTATAGTGAAATGCAATATATTCTGAAAACAGCAAAAAAAAGGCAAACATTTTTGGGGGAAAATATGTAAATATGTGTACTGTATTATAAAATGTTTTATTAAATATTAATACTTTTTTCTTTTTTTTCAGATTGAGATAGAAAATTTTCGAAAACTTGAACCATTTTTAAAGCAATTAAAATTACATTTTAATTAATAAATAATTTTTTGAGTGGGTATGGTAAGTCAAAAATTTCATGGTCCATTTTTTCCACTTCTCCACAATCACATTTTCAGTTTTTCATTGTAGTCTCTCAAGGACCTTGTAATGTGATAATTGATTTTTAGTGTTGTTTAAAAAAAAACAAAAAAATTACGCGTACCGTACGCGTACGGTAAAAATAAAATAAAAAAAAGTTTAAAAAAATATATAAAAAAAAGTTGAAAGGTAAGGTTGGCTCTTAAAAGAGCCGTTGTGTTCATGCAGGGACAGAGGAAAGAAAGAATGGGAATATTAGTCGGTACGACAAATGTGCTGATCTATTAAATTGTTCACTAGGGCAACACTGGTCTCCCTATGACAAATTAGATCATGACAAGTGGCGCACCGAATTAAAACCCTCGCAAACCGATGGTTGGTTTCCAGAGGACCAGAAAAAGGAGATGCTCCCCCCACAGATGAAGGGCTCAGCTGACCTGCCGAAGATGGACTCGGCCCTGCAGATGATGGACCAGGCTGAGCTGCTGTGGATGTGCTTGGTTGACTTACTGAAGGGTTACCTTCAGTATGTCGAGCATATGTCCTACCGTGTACATCATGCAGGTGTCTCAACATGGTGTGATTCCCGAAGGAATACTTCTTGTTGGGATTCCCTCTTGAAAGTACACGGTCACAAAGCTTACAAGTCACTAAGGGTGCATTTACCTTTTTCTTGCCCTCTGGAAAAGAAAAATACTCCCATATGAAAGAGCTCTTTTGTTTCCTCCTTCTCTGCCTCAAGGTAGTGCTGCTAGCCTCACTCTCAGAAGAGGTCTGCTGTTCTGCCATCGTATCACAAAGACAACTCAGCTCCTTCTCCTAAGGGATCACAAGCAGAAATGAGGGGAATGGGTGTGGTGTAGGAGAGTTCTAGAACTGAAAGTACTTTAAACCAATCAAAAGTTTTGTTTCTTGATCACATGACCTACCGTGCGCGTACGTTACGCTTACGGTGCGCTTACGGAGCGCTTACGGCAAAAGTACGCATGCGCGTAAAAAAGACACGCGCACGCGCGCATGCGCAAAACAGGCACGCCCCTTCACTTCCGCGTAACATGCGCGTGCAGCGTACGGGTTACGCGCTGCGCACGCGTGACGTACGTCTACGCAAATTGCGTAAATGAACGCAAACAGCGTAGAAATACAACGTTATAAACGCAAGACGTGCGCTTACCGTACGCGCACGTTAAAAAAATACTAAAAAAAAAGGGGAAAAAAAACCAATATGTTATATTAATAAATCTTACCTGTTTAGTTTAAAAAAATGGTAAAAATAAAAAATATATTGTAGAATTTTTAAAATTTAACCATAGTCTTTAAAAAAGGATAGAAAATTAAAATAAAAATATGTAAAAAAAATTGAAAAAAAAAGAAAAGGTAAATATAAGAATTAGCATTTAAAAAACCTTGCAAATTCACTGAAAAAACCATGGGTTTCACACACGTTATAGTTAGGAATTAGCATTTAAAAAACCTTAGAAATTCAATGAAAAAACCAAAGGTTTCACACATGTTATAGTTAGCTGGACATTTCACTCGTAAAAAACCAATGAAATTCCCCCGTTATAGTTAGTTCAGCTAACTATAACTCGCGCGCCCGCAATGCACTACTGATGTCGTCACATATTACATCACTCATGACATGGTCACTGACATCACTCATGACATCACTGATGACATCTCAAATGACATCACTGATGACATCACTGATGACATCATCCTTGTGATAGAGTGGCAGACCTCCTCCTCCCCTAATATATCCTTTGATACACACATTCAAAAATAGAGACTAAAATTTTCAAAACAATGGACATACCAATACCAGTTACAACAACCTCTTCAGTAATTCTAAGAACCACATACACATCCACTCATTCACCAACAGTCATATACAGTCACTCATACATGTACTCACTCATCATATGTACTTATACACCTATACATCCTGTTATACAATGCCACTCATCCATAGAGTTACTCACACATACTCACTCATGCTAATAAAGAAACAAACATACATTTATTTGCATATACAGTTATACACACACCACCACACTTACTTCTACGGAAACTTACACATACTTAGTCTTATAAACAGTCACTTATAGAAACACATACTTATTCATACAGGAACTCTTTCAATCTCTCACTCTCACATATACTCACTTATATACACCAATAGTCACATATATTAGTTTAATAGATATGTAGTTACTCATAAAGACACTATTGAGACAGTCATTCACTCACTAACACACCCATACACACACTCATCCACCCATACAGTCCTGCACACATGCTGTCTTCAACACATACAAAGAGTGAATCACTCATTCATGCACCTATGCACTACGTAATACCCCCACCAAACCATGCAGACACTCAGACTGATACTCAAAAAAACAACTAATAACCTATATAGACACCCATGAAGCTAATCACCAACCCATGCAGCCACTTATACACAAAGTGAGAGACTGATACAGATATTTTCATATTTAAACATTACTCAGTAAGCCATGTATTCACTATGATACACTTAATCAGTCAGTTACACAATAAATTTTTCAAAAACAAAGCATCCATTTAGACACTTATATACCCATTTATTCTTCCATTGACCTTGAGATATACATATTTAAAACATATTTAATTTTCAGAAAAACACACATTCACTGGATGATGTCATCAGTGATGTCATCAGTGATGTCATTTGAGATGTCATCAGTGATGTCATGAGTGATGTCAGTGACCATGTCATGAGTGATGTAATATGTGACGTCATCAGTAGTGCATTGCGGGCGCGCGAGTTATAGTTAGCTGAACTAACTATAACGGGGGAATTTCATTGGTTTTTTACGAGTGAAATGTCCAGCTAACTATAACATGTGTGAAACCTTTGGTTTTTTCATTGAATTTCTAAGGTTTTTTAAATGCTAATTCCTAACTATAACGTGTGTGAAACCCATGGTTTTTCAGTGAATATATATATATATATATATATTCACTGAAAAAAACATAGGTTTCAGGCAGGTTATAGTTAGGAATTAGCATTTAAAAAACCTTAGAAATTCACTGAAAAAACCATAGGTTTCAGGGGCGTTATAGTTAGCTGGACTTTTCACTCGTACAAAACCATTGAAATTCCCCCGTTATAGTTAGTTCAGCTAACTATAACTCGCGTGCCCGCAATGCACTGCTGATGACGTCACATATTACATCACTCATGACATGATCAGTGACATCACTCATGACATCACTGATGACATCTCAAATGACATCACTCATGACATCACTGATGACATCATCCAGTGAATGTGTGTTTTTCTGAAAATTACATATGTTTTATATATGTATATATCAAGGTCGATGGAAGAATAAATGGGTATATAACTGTCTAAATGGATGATTTGTTTTTTAAAAATTGATTGTATATCTGACTGATTAAGTGTATCTTAGTGAATACATGGCTTAGTGAGTAATGTTTAAATATGTAAATATATGTATCAGTCTCTCACTTTGTGTATAAGTGGCTGCATGGGTTGGTGAGTAGCTACATGAGTGTCTATATAGGTTATTAGTTGGTTTTTGAGTATCAGTATGAGTGTCTGAGTGTCTGTATGGTTCGGTGGGGGGTATTACGTAGTGCATAGGTGCATGAATGAGTGACTGACTGTTTGTATGTGTTGAAGACAGCATGTGTGCAGAACTGTATGGGTGGATGAGTGTGTGCATGGGTGTGTTAGTGAGTGAATGACTGTCTCAATAGTGTCTTTATGAGTAACTACATATGTTTTAAACTAGTATATGTGACTATTGGTTTATATAAGTGAGTATATGTGAGAGTGAGAGATTGAAAGAGTTCCTGTATGAATAAGTAAGTGTTTCTATAAGTGATTGTTTAAAAGAATAAGTATGTGTAAGTTTCTGTAGAAGTAAGTGTGGTGGTGTGTGTATAACTGTATATGCAAGTAAATGGATGTTTGATTCTTTATTAGCATGAGTGACTATGTGTGTGAGTAACTCTATGGATGAGTGGCGTTGTGTAACAGGATGTATAGGTGTATGAGTACATATGACGAGTGAGTACATGTATGATTGACAGTATAGGACTGTTGGTGAATGAGTGGATGTGTATGTGGATCTTAGAATTACTGAATAGGTTGTTGTAACTGATATTGGTATGTCCATTGTTTTGAAAATTTTAGTTTCTATTTTTGAATGTGTGTATCAAAGGTTATATTAGGGGGAGAGGAGGTCTGCCACTCTATCAAAAGGATAATGTCATCAGTGATGTCATTTGAGATGTCATCAGTGATGTCATGAGTGATGTCACTGATCATGTCATGAGTGATGTAATATGTGACGTCGTCAGCAGTGCATTGCGGGCGTGCGAGTAATAGTTAGCTGCACTAACTATAACGGGGGAATTTCAATGGTTTTGTACGACTGAAAAGTCCAGCTAACTATAACGCCCCTGAAACCTATGGTTTTTTCAGTGAATTTACAAGGTTTTTTAAATGCTAATTCCTAACTATAACATGCCTGAAACCTATGTTTTTTTCTGTGAATTTCAAAGGTTTTTTAAATGCTAATTTCTAACTATGCCTACAGAGATAGGACATGTGAAGAAAGAAGAAAAAACGCAAGAAAAAAAAGAAATGCAGAAAGAAGCAACAGAAGTCCTCAAAGACGAAGAAAAGTGCAGGAAGAAGGATAACGTGCAGAAAGAACAAACAGAAGAGCAGAAAGAAGCCTTGTTTCAAAATCATCCTGTACCCTCAACTTTTTCAGACGGATACAGGTGGTAACTGAGTCTGACTAACCAGTCCAAGAGCCAGTGATATGTTAAAAGACACTCAGAATACAGTGAAAACACCTACATACACTAGGGAACACTATGCGTTGGGGTCCCCCTGTGATCAGCATGACCTCCTCTGTAAGCCCCTAGTATATAATAGGGCAGTGGATTAAAACTACCTCTTAAAACTCCCCATTGTGTAAACACGCCCTGTGGCCGTTTTAAGTTGGGAGTTTAAGTCCCCTTGAATCCTGAGGGTCCCTAGGGTCCAACTAGACCACTAGGTACCTCCAGTAAGCACCACAGAGCTGCGTTGCAGAGAGATGTAAAAAGGGGCACGGCCTAGACCACCTCTCTGCAACGCAGCGCAGTGGCGCTTACTGGAAGCACCTGGTGGGCTAGATGGCCCCCAGGGTCCCTCAGGATCGAAGGGGAATTATTTACCCAACTTAAAACGTGCCAAAGGGCTTGTTTGCACATGTTAACTCAGGCCCCGTCCCCTCCCTTCACCACTGTGTAAACACGCCCTGTGGCCGTTTTTAGTTGGGAGATTAAGTTCATTTGAATCCTGAGGGTCCCTAGGGTCCAACTAGCCCACTAGGTACCTCCAGTAAGCGCCACAGAGCTGCGTTGCAGAGAGGTGTAAAAAGTGGCACGGCCTGGACCACCTCTCTGCAACGCAGCTCAGTTGCGCTTACTGGAAGCTCCTGGTGGGCTAGTTAGCCCCCAGGGGCCACAGGGCTTGTTTGCACATGTTAACTCAGGCCCCGTCCCCTCCCTCCCCACTGTGTAAACACGCCCTGTGGCCGTTTTTTAAGTTGGGAGATTAAGTCCACTTGAATCCTGAGGATCCCTAGGGGCAAAATAGCCCACTAGGTACGTCTAGTAAGCGCCATTGCAGAGAGGTGTAAAAAGGGGCACGGCCTGCACCACCTCTCTGCAACGCAGAGCAGTGGCGCTTACTGGAAGCACCTGGTGGGCTAGTTGGCCCCCAGGGTCCCTCAGGATTGAAAGGGAATTATTTCCCCAACTTAAAACGCGCCACATGGCGTGTTTGCACACGTCACCTCAGGCCCCATCCCCTCCCTTTACCACTGTGTAAACGTGCCATGTGGCCGTTCTAAGTTGAGAGATTAAGTCCCCTTGAATCCTAAGGGTCCCTAGGGTCAAACTAGCCCACTAGGTACCTCCAGTAAGCGCCACAGAGCTGCGTTGCATAGAGGTGTAAAAAGGGTCGTGGCCTCAGAACACCTGTCTGCAACGCAGCTCCCTGGCACATACTGGAGATACCTGTTGGGCTAGTTGGCCCTCAGGGACCCTCAGTATTGAAGGGGAATTAATTCCCCAACTTACAACTGGCCAGGGGGCGCGTTTGCAGAGTGCTGCAAGGAGGGGGCGTGGCCTCCGGCGCGATGCCGGTCTTTTACTTATTTTATTTTTTTAAGAAGGAGGGCTGTGTGGCCCCCCTTCTTTTTCTAATTTACTGGCTCTGGGGACCTCATCCCCCAGGGCCTGCACCCTAATTTTTTTTTAATGAAAAAAATTAATTTGGCCCTCTCAAGGCCTTAATCGGCCCCGGGGACCCCAACCCCCGGGTCATGACCTTTTTAAAAAAAAATTCTTTAGGAGGGGGCTGCGTTGCCCCCCTCCTCAGGCCACTTAAGGCCCCGGGGACTCCATCCCCCTGGGCGGGCCTTTGTTTTTTATTATTTTAAAAAAATATATATTTATAGAAACACCTAAGACATGCTGGACAAACCGTATGTACCTATCACCATGACGATTTGTGTGATATTCATTAAAAGGCGACTATGCATAGAATGAATTCACATGGAATGTATTTACACCGCTAGTGAAGCTCTGATGTGTCTGACGCCCTACCGTGCCTAATCTCGGCACCCCCGCCGGTGGGTACTCTCCAAGTAGACACCCTTGTCGTTTATTTATACAAACATGGGTAGCTATTGACAGGCACATTTAATATACACGCACACCAAGCCATTCAAAGGGGAATCAACAACAATTTGACCAAACTATGCAAGAAATCCCCCTGACGGTTAATAAAACACACATCCACCGCCGGATGTGTAATACTTTTTATTTTACTCTCTGGAAAGGAGACGAACCTCACTTGAGAGTCACAGCGTGCTCCTGGCTGAGCCCAATGCTATGTTACACCCACCAGTGCCCGCCGAGTGCCTCACACCTCTGTGTTGTATTCCACCAGCTAGTGCGTATGCTATGACACTCTCTAGCCCATGTGCACTGTAACACCACCCCGTGAATATGTCATGCCACACTTGCCTTCGCACGGGTTATATTGCCCCATCTAACGTGCCTTCCTCGATGCCTATGTTATAACGCACAGCGCTATGCCATACATATTACAATCTGGGATCCATATCTTTGTCACAGTGCATATGCAACGTTACACTCCCCAGCACATATCTTATATTACAACTTTAGAGACTAGTTAGGTTACACAACACTGCCCTGTGCATATTACACTCCAAGGCGCATATCGCATAGTACGCGTTAGTGCCTGTGCTATCTCGCGCTCTCCAATGAATCTGTCATTGCGCACAATGCATTGCATATTATATTTCACGCCCCGGTTCATCTTATATCACACTTTTTGGTGCATAGTTTATACCATATACTATATCTAGTTTTCATTTTCAATCGTGCTCTCAGGACTATGTTCTATATAACACTGCATCCACCTACCCTTTTCACAGGCATTACATTTTGCGATGGGGGGTGGAGGGTCAGGGGGTGTTTCTGCCAAGTGAGCCTGGAGTCACAGTCACAAACGTCCTCTTCTTCCTGAATAAAAGTGAGATTATGCTGCATACTTGTTCATATTTTAAGTAGTTTGCACAGACACACATTTTAAAAAGAATAAAGTTCCTAATACCCACCTTCTCTGAACAGTTAGCTTGCTGCCCCATCCACCTCCTCCCTATCCTCTGTTGTCTGAATCCATGGACTTGCCTCCTCCCTCCTGCCATGCATGGTCTGATGTGCTGCTGCTGGAGTGGGTTATGCAAAAGTTTTGTATACCCATCCCATTTTGCATGTCGTTTTAATAATTAGATTAATTAATTAATCATAATCGTACGAATGGTTTGGAGTGATGTGGAAATAACTAATCAACCTTATTAATGACCGAAATACAGGTGGGATTTGCATCTGCATGGCCTAATTAATGACGTGAACTAAATTTCGTATGCATATTAATGATAGATAATTAGAACATTGCACGATATATGTCGCTTTGGTGATGAAATTGTGATTCGTGCTTTATTTAGTAAGTATAAACCGCATTGAGTGTTGCTTTTGGCTAGATAAATACACACACATATGGGTATTAGCGAGGGAATAACATTTAATTAGTCATTTCTATGTATTAATTACGTTTTTGTGTTTCTTTGCTTAAGTTGACTAATCTGGCCTTTCAAAGGATGGCTGCTTTTGGTGCCTAACCCAGCTGCCGACGCTGAACCAGGCTTGGGTGAAGTGCGCCTGCGCTAAAAGATGAGCAACAATGGCCCTGTCTTGACCCCAGGCAAGCTGTACTTATCAAGGCCACTGGGAAAGGTGCCAGCGCTACAGACAAAAGGCTTTATTAAAGAACCGGAACCAGCAAGTATGCTGACAACATGGACTAAACCTTATGGGAACGGAGAGGTTGACCCCTGATCAGCCAATCAGAACAGTTTAAAACTCAATATTGTTACATTTTGCTATTATTATAAAACCCATAGAATAGAGAGGTTGGAGGGTCGCTCCTTCGATTTCCTGATGATATGCTGACGAAGAGGACGGTGACACTGCAGGACAGCTGTTAGCCTGAATCTTTGACGGACTGAATTAATGTCAAAACAACAGGTGAGAGAAGGGTCTAAGGGAAAAATAATTTAAAGACCTACCCAAGTCCAAATCCCCTATTCTAAACTAATGCAACTACAAAAATAGACTGGGGGTCTAAGAGGAAGCACAATAGGTGATGTGTATGCTGATAGAAGGATAACTGTTCTTTTGTCCCTGGCAAACCGAGCTGAGCAAGATTTCCATCAAATTATATCGTTGTGATAGAGCTAAAGTGTCAAGCTCTGTAGATCAGTGTTATCACGTGGTAATCTGCCACCTCCATGAGGGTAACCTTTAGTTCATAAGGATTCCCTCTGTGGCGAGCTCATACGCTCTTCGTGAATGCCATTCCCAACCAAGGCAAACAATTGATGCCACAGCGTGTTGAAGAAAAATAGAAAAAACTGTGAAAAAACTATGTGATGCAGTGCAGTGAGATTTAAAAAGGTTATGTGAAAAGACGTAAAGCGTTTTGACAATATCTCTTTCCTCACACCTAGTAAAAACAAAGGGAGTTAACCAGAGTCTCCGCTACTGACTCATAGCAGAAAACACCATGACTCCTACTTCATGGTCAACATGTTTCAGCCCAAATGGAAATGATCCAGGCTTTCTTCAGGACCAAATCGCAGCTACTGCACATTAACCAAAAAACTTCTTATGTCAAGACACTGTAATAAGAAGAACCATACAACCTCGCTTGATGCGAAACCTTCATTTACAGGATGCAATCATCACCTACAGAAAAATAAATCAATTATCATACTTTGTGCTTTCAGAGATGAGACCTACAGGCGTAAAGGTATGCCCAATAGGGCTCTAATATTTCGTTTACCCTGCATGGTCAAGGCCCAAACCTCACCTCCCTGGAACCTTCCTCGGGTAAAGATGAGGCCCCGCTCTACAGGAAAAAGAGGGGAGAAAAAAGGGGGGCTATTCAACAATCAAATAAACCAAAAAGAAACCCTGTCTGAAGTACAGAGTCCTAACAAATCAATGTGTGCGTATCAAGCGCACTGAACAACCTTTCCGCTCTTGAAACAGAAAAAAACAGTCAAAGGTCAAGCAATTGTAAAAATCATTTCTCGCAGAAAATGCTAAATCACTTGTATGAAACAGAGACACAGGCGCAGGCACACATTACTATGTGCATACTGCCCTTCTCTTAATTTCCATGGATATAATGTTAGTGTCTTATGGCTATATATCCTCAATAGCCCACTATCAAGATTCAATTATTAATTGAGATAGACTCAATACCCCCAAGGTGTTCACGCCATTACACCACCCTGGATAATGATTATAGATGCCCTTCAATGTATTTTTAGACTCACTACCCACTCGTGTGGCTAAAGACAAGTGGGCCAACAGTCAAAGCAGGCGTGATGTAAGTTAAACCACAGTAAGAATAGATCGCCGTTTCAAAAAAGAAGGGGAGAGAACGCATTTTTGTTAGAAAGCAGCCTTAACGTTGTGTCAACCGGGAAGTGGGGCCGAGAAATATAACGTGAAATCACGGCATGAGTGAGCGAATGTACAGTCTCACCTATCTGGGGCTACTACAACGCTATACTCAGGGACCCAGTCTCGGGGGTTATAGTCCTTAGCGATAGATAACTTCGTTTACCGCTATCAAGTTATTAATCATCAGTCACACACTAACCTGTCCGTCGGTACCTCTGTGTGTCACCGAGTTCTGGGAAGGAGGCACCGGAGTTACAACTTCCTCGGATTTAAATACATCCTGTTATCGTGGGTGTATTTCCGGTTTTGAAAACGCGCGCTTAATCAAAGACGGCGTCACACCGCTGGACTACAAATTGACGTCACGCGTAACCCTTCTGTAGTTCAAAGCAGGGTTCAAACGTAATACTACAAATTGACGTCACGCGAGAATATTTTGTAGTTCAAAAATAGAGGATAGTCCGACCTGCGGAGTCCAAGCTCCCTGATGCAAATTAACACTCCGTATTAAATCTCACTAAAGCCAATTAACACTACATGTGAGAGGAGGGTTATAGTAGTAGTTAGAGCAGTAGTTAGATTGAGGTTATTAGCCAAACGTCCCTGTTGATCTTATTGTATTGGCCAAGGCTACGAGCGGTATACAACTAAGAATGGGGTGATCATTCTCTTCTTATTTGCAACATGCATGGTGTGTGCACTCAAAAAAGTGATGTTCCCATATATACCTCATCATAGGCATACGCTTAACCGGCTCTCTTGTCCATAGGCATGTATTGTTAAAATGTACCTATGTATTCCATCATGTGTTCAAATATCGTGATAATCATGTGAAGACCAGGATATACATATGATGGCCAAGATACAGCAACAGGTGTTGTTCAGAAGCCACATAGCAACAAAAGTCAAAACCATACCCACAAATATCCAAACCAAAGAGTATATGGTGTTATGAAACATTTGGGGAACTTATACCAGATTAAAGACTAACCCAGGGAATGTCATCATTGAGACCCAGAGTGTCACTATGCAATTTATATACCCATTTTTGCTCTTTAATGAATAGATATCTGGAGATATCACTGACAGATAAGGGTATATTGGGTTTTTCAAGCACAGTCCATTTGAAATCTTCTGGTCCGTGATGTTCATTGAAATGTCTCATGAGTTTTGTGGTGAGCTTCTTGCATCTGAATGTACTTTTGTGCTCTAGCATTCGTGCCTTGACTTTTCGAGTAGTCATCCCGACATAGTTTATCCGGCACGGGCAAGTGATCAAATAGATCAGATTGCTGCTGTTACAATTAGTAAATTGATATTGAACCCATAATTTACTAGTTCCTATATCCATTGTTGTTGAATGCGAGGTCTGTGGACAGATAGAACATTCGCCACAAGGATGGTGACCCGTGGCTGCGGGTAAGCCCCAGAGAGTACCCAGTTGTCTCGGTAACGGTGTCTTGGGGCGTGTATGAACCAATTTGTCCTTGATGTTACTGCCTCTTTTGAATGCAAACAAGGGGAGAGAAATCTTTTCTTTACTGGAATTCAGCAAACGCTAGGAACTAGTAAATTATGGGTTCAATATCAATTTACTAATTGTAACAGCAGCAATCTGATCTATTTGATCACTTGCCCGTGCCGGATAAACTATGTCGGGATGACTACTCGAAAAGTCAAGGCACGAATGCTAGAGCACAAAAGTACATTCAGATGCAAGAAGCTCACCACAAAACTCATGAGACATTTCAATGAACATCACGGACCAGAAGATTTCAAATGGACTGTGCTTGAAAAACCCAATATACCCATATCTGTCAGTGATATCTCCAGATATCTATTCATTAAAGAGCAAAAATGGGTATATAAATTGCATAGTGACACTCTGGGTCTCAATGATGACATTCCCTGGGTTAGTCTTTAATCTGGTATAAGTTCCCCAAATGTTTCATAACACCATATACTCTTTGGTTTGGATATTTGTGGGTATGGTTTTGACTTTTTGTTGCTATGTGGCTTCTGAACAACACCTGTTGCTGTATCTTGGCCATCATATGTATATCCTGGTCTTCACATGATTATCACGATATTTGAACACATGATGGAATACATAGGTACATTTTAACAATACATGCCTATGGACAAGAGAGCCGGTTAAGCGTATGCCTATGATGAGGTATATATGGGAACATCACTTTTTTGAGTGCACACACCATGCATGTTGCAAATAAGAAGAGAATGATCACCCCATTCTTAGTTGTATACCGCTCGTAGCCTTGGCCAATACAATAAGATCAACAGGGACGTTTGGCTAATAACCTCAATCTAACTACTGCTCTAACTACTACTATAACCCTCCTCTCACATGTAGTGTTAATTGGCTTTAGTGAGATTTAATACGGAGTGTTAATTTGCATCAGGGAGCTTGGACTCCGCAGGTCGGACTATCCTCTATTTTTGAACTACAAAATATTCACGCGTGACGTCAATTTGTAGTATTACGTTTGAACCCTGCTTTGAACTACAGAAGGGTTACGCGTGACGTCAATTTGTAGTCCAGCGGTGTGACGCCGTCTTTGATTAAGCGCGCGTTTTCAAAACCGGAAATACACCCACGATAACAAGATGTATTTAAATCCGAGGAAGTTGTAACTCCGGTGCCTCCTTCCCAGAACTCGGTGACACACAGAGGTACCGACGGACAGGTTAGTGTGTGACTGATGATTAATAACTTGATAGCGGTAAACGAAGTTATCTATCGCTAAGGACTATAACCCCCGAGACTGGGTCCCTGAGTATAGCGTTGTAGTAGCCCCAGATAGGTGAGACTGTACATTCGCTCACTCATGCCGTGATTTCACGTTATATTTCTCGGCCCCACTTCCCGGTTGACACAACGTTAAGGCTGCTTTCTAACAAAAATGCGTTCTCTCCCCTTCTTTTTTGAAACGGCGATCTATTCTTACTGTGGTTTAACTTACATCACGCCTGCTTTGACTGTTGGCCCACTTGTCTTTAGCCACACGAGTGGGTAGTGAGTCTAAAAATACATTGAAGGGCATCTATAATCATTATCCAGGGTGGTGTAATGGCGTGAACACCTTGGGGGTATTGAGTCTATCTCAATTAATAATTGAATCTTAATAGTGGGCTATTGAGGATATATAGCCATAAGACACTAACATTATATCCATGGAAATTAAGAGAAGGGCAGTATGCACATAGTAATGTGTGCCTGCGCCTGTGTCTCTGTTTCATACAAGTGATTTAGCATTTTCTGCGAGAAATGATTTTTACAATTTCTTGACCTTTGACTGTTTTTTTCTGTTTCAAGAGCGGAAAGGTAGTTCAGTGCGCTTGATACGCACAAATTGATTTGTTAGGACTCTGTACTTCAGACAGGGTTTCTTTTTGGTTTATTTGATTGTTGAATAGCCCCCCTTTTTTCTCCCCTCTTTTTCCTGTAGAGCGGGGCCTCATCTTTACCCGAGGAAGGTTCCAGGGAGGTGAGGTTTGGGCCTTGACCATGCAGGGTAAGCGAAATATTAGAGCCCTATTGGGCATACCTTTACGCCTGTAGGTCTCATCTCTGAAAGCACAAAGTATGATAATTGATTTATTTTTCTGTAGGTGATGATTGCATCCTGTAAATGAAGGTTTCGCATCAAGCGAGGTTGTATGGTTCTTCCTATTACAGTGTCTTGACATAAGAAGTTTTTTGGTTAATGTGCAGTAGCTGCGATTTGGTCCTGAAGAAAGCCTGGATCATTTCCATTTGGGCTGAAACATGTTGACCATGAAGTAGGAGTCATGGTGTTTTCTGCTATGAGTCAGTAGCGGAGACTCTGGTTAACTCCCTTTGTTTTTATTAGGTGTGAGGAAAGAGATATTGTCAAAACGCTTTACGTCTTTTCACATAACCTTTTTAAATCTCACTGCACTGCATCACATAGTTTTTTCACAGTTTTTTCTATTTTTCTTCAACACGCTGTGGCATCAATTGTTTGCCTTGGTTGGGAATGGCATTCACGAAGAGCGTATGAGCTCGCCACAGAGGGAATCCTTATGAACTAAAGGTTACCCTCATGGAGGTGGCAGATTACCACGTGATAACACTGATCTACAGAGCTTGACACTTTAGCTCTATCACAACGATATAATTTGATGGAAATCTTGCTCAGCTCGGTTTGCCAGGGACAAAAGAACAGTTATCCTTCTATCAGCATACACATCACCTATTGTGCTTCCTCTTAGACCCCCAGTCTATTTTTGTAGTTGCATTAGGACTGAATAATTGCCCAAAATCCTGATGAACTTAACCTGCTGAATTGATGGGCATAGATTTGTGAGATTGCCAGATTTGACATAGAGGACGACTTAAATATGAATGGCAACTTGATCAAATGAATGATTTAATCTGCAATATTAATATAAATTTGGATTTGAACATCTATAGAAATGAGTTGGGTTGTTTATTTATTGAAATGTGTTAATGAAAAGGTTAATTAGAGTATTAAAAATTCACTTAAATCTACAACTAACAGATCCATCCCGGTCATGAAGGGAATACCAAATGTAGAATCTAGGGCCTAATGAGTATAAGAATGGTTTGTAGGTTTGTTGCTCATTAGGGTAAAGTGGTATCTTCCTCCCTCATTATCCAGCACTTGGAAGGATAATCGCCTCTCGTACGGACTGATGGTGAGTGTGGGTTGGTGTTATGGTCCCCACCAGCGAATGTATTGATAGTGTGCGTGTGTGAGATCTTTTGGTCTGCAACGGTAGGGAGGGATTTTGCACTCCGCACTGGAGCACTGCCACTGCCCTCCATTTAGCATGATGTACCAGTCCACTCCTCCTGCCCTCCATTGCCCAATTCTATGGCCCATAATTGACCTCCTGATTAGCCTCTGTGCTGGGCTTGCTGCCCCTATTCTCCTTCCCCCTGCCCTCCGATGTCTTTGTGCATGCCCCTGCTCCATCCTTTTTGCCCACCATGTTCCATGGACCTGCCACTCCTATCTACTCTGAGTGTTCTGTTGAGCTGCCACTCCCCTCCCACCTGCCTAGCATTGTCAGATGACTGTAACCTGTCCCTGCCACCTCCACCCTGCCTGTCCACATGCCATGCCCCTATCCCCTTCCTCCTGTCCTCCATGGTCCATTTTACTGCCACACCCTTCTGCCCTCCCATGTCTGTTGTGCTGCAACTGCTCCTCCTGCCTGCCCGCGTGGTCTGTTGTGAGGCCCCTTCCCCTGAACTCTCTTGTCTGTGCCCAGGTCCTGACCCTCCCTTCTATCCTCCATGGTCCTTTGTGCATGCCCCTGCACCCTCCTTCTTGCCCATCATAGCCATTGTGCTGCCACTAACCCTCCCGCTTGCCATGCATGGTCTTCTGTGCTGCCATGGCCCATCCCACCTTCCCTGTGTGGTGAGCTAGCTGCCCCTGACCCCCTCCCACCTTCCCTCCATGGTCTGTGTGTATGCCATCATAGTCTTATTGTTGCTCTCTGTGGTGTGTTTTGTTTCTAGTGCCCAACCTGCCTGACCTCCATGGTCATCTTGCTGCTCCTGCCTTGCCCCCTTGCCCCCAGCCCTCTGTTTCCATGTGCAGACCCCTATTCTCTCCCTCCTGGCTTGTCTGTTCCATTGTAATGCCCCTGGTCCGTCCCTCCTGCCCTTTATGCTTTGTTATGCTGCAACTTTCTCTCCTGTCTGCCCATTATGGTCAGCTAGCTACCATTGCCTCTTTCCCCTCTGTTCTCTGTTGTCCATGTGCATGGTCCTGTCCCCTCCCTATTGCTTTCTATGGATTGTTGTGCTGCACTCCTGTCCTGCATGCGCTGTGTGGTGTATTGTGCTGCTGCATACCCTGATGCCTGCCCTGTAGGGTCAGTTTGGTGCACCTCTCCATGTCCCTCCTGTCCTCTGTTATCCGAGTCCATGTCCCTACCCCAATTCCTCCTGTCTACCATGATCCAATGTACCATACTTGTGAACATTTTGAACTGGTAAGAGGGAGATTTTGAAAACAAACTGGGGTATTGAATTTCCCCTTTGAGTTACATTGAAAAAGAGGAGATTGTAGACAGGAGAGAGATCAAATAAAGCCCATTTGAGCTTAAAAACATTGGACGTTTCCTGGCTGAAACGAGTCTGTTGGCATGTATGGTTGCACTACCACTGCCTCTTCCTTCTGCCCACAATGGTGTATTATATTGCCACAGCCTCTCTTGCCAGTCCTGTATTGTTCGTTTGTTGCCCCTGCCCCCCTTTCCACTGCCCTCCATAGTCTGTTGTGCTGCCACTGCCCTTCCTGCCTGCCCAGTGTGGTCAAATTGTTGCATCTGCACTCTCCTACCTGCCTTCAATTTTCAGAGTCCGTGCCCCTGGCCTCTGCCTCTCATCAGTATCCCAATGAACAACTAGATTGCTAACATTCTATATTTATTACAAAAGTGTGGAACGCCTGACGTCATCTTGATGTAATCAAAAGTAGAGTATTTCCTTTAGAAATTACATATATGACAGGGTCTTATTTGCATCAAAATTATGGTTAGTGCTCTAAAAATCTAAAATGAGGACATATTTTCTGAGTTTTCAAATAGCGACAAATAACTTTTACATTATTTGTATTCTTTATGTTTTCTTATCCAGTTGACCACTTGATTAAATGTTGCACCTAGGGGAGAGGATGTGGTGTTACTTCCAGAGCTGCAGACTTTGCAACTGGGGAACCAGGTTGGAGTTTCTGCTTCAGCTCAACATTCTGTGATTCTGGTCAAATCACTTAATCTCCCCATGTCTACAACCAAAATGAATTTGGTCTTGTGTGATGTAACCAATGCTCATGTAAAGCACTCCAATACCTGACAAGTCTGCACTATATAAAACTGCAAATACTCAAAAAATAAGTGTTTTGCACACTTCTGTCATTGGGCTACATGTGGGCTACATCTGGGTGATATTTGTGCTGCATTTGGGCTCTTTTGTCTCTGGTGGCCATCTTGGGAGATTTATTTGTTATGAAGTTTCCTAATTTCCTCATTGATTGCAGTCTCCTCAGTAGGAAATGCTTTCAGTTTTTTACTTTGATTCCATTAAGAAGGTATTCAGATATGTCACACATTTGCCATAAATTCTGAATGTTAGCACTCTAGTCGCTCATTAGATCACTGTAGTAAAGCTACGGCTCACCACGGAAGTCTGCTGCTGGTATTCAAAGTGCATGTTTCAGTCTGCATGTCAGAATTTTTTTATGAAATAGAAGAGGATTTGAGAAGTCAAAATGTGCCTTAATTTTTCTTTCTGCAGAACTAATCATAATTTCTATGGCAAAATGAACCCCCTCATTTTGTTCCTTTGTAAATTAAATGTTATAAGTGTTACCACTTTATTCCAATCAAGATGGCTTCAGGTGTGCCATACTTTTGTCATAAGTACGACTGTTAGTGCTCTAGTTGTTCGTTAGAACACTCTGGGACATTCTGTCATTGGGCTATACTTGGGCTACATCTGGGTGATATTTGGGCTACATTTGGGCTCTTTTGTCTCTGGTGGCCATCTTGGGAGATTTATTTGTTATGAAGTTTCCTAATTTCCTGCAGTCTCCTCAGTAGGAAATACTTTCAGTTTTTTACTTTGGTTCCATCAAGAAGGCATTCAGATGTGTCACACATTTGCTATAAATTCTGAATGTTAGCACTCTAGTTGCTCATTAGATCACTGTAGTAAAGCTACTGCTCACCAGGGAAGTCTGCTGCTGGTATTCAAAGTGCATGTTTCAGTCTGCATGTCAGAATTTTTTTATGAAATAGAAGAGGATTTGAGAAGTCAAAATTTGCCCTAATTTTTCTTTCTACAGCACTAATCATAATTTATATGGCAAAATGAACCCCCTCATTTTGTTCCTTTGTAAATTAAATGTTTTAAGTTTATTCCAATCAAGATGGCTTCAGGTGTGCCATACTTTTGTCATAAGTAAGACTGTTAGTGCTCTAGTTGTTCGTTAGAACACTCTGGGACATTCTGTCATTGGGCTATACTTGGGCTACATCTGGGTGATATTTGGGCTACATTTGGGCTCTTTTGTCTCTGGTGGCCATTTTGGGAGACTTATTTGTTATGATGTTTCCTAATTTCCTCATTTACTACAGTCTCCTCAGTAGGAAATACTTTCAGCTTTTTACTTTGATTCCATCAAGAAGGCATTCAGATGTGTCACACATTTGCCATAAATTCAGAATGTTAGCACTCTAGTTGCTTATTAGATCACTGTGGTAAAGCTATTGCTCACCAGGGAAGTCAGCTGCTGGTATTGAAAGTGCATGTTTCAGTCTGCATGTCAGAATTTTTTTAATGAAATAGAAGAGGATTTGAGAAGTCACTCAAAATGTGCCCTAATTTTTCTTTCTGCAGCACTAATCATACTTTCTATGGCAAAATGAACCCCCTCATTTTGTTCCTTTTTAAAATAAATGTTTTAAGAGTTACCACTTTATGCCAACCAAGATGGCTTCAGGTGTGCTATACGTTTGTCATAAGTAGGACTGTTAGTGCTCTAGTTGTTCTTTAGAACACTCTGGGAAGCTGCAGTGGAACACAAAGGAATCAACTGACAGTCTCTGCCCTTGTTGGATGTACATGTTTTACTGAGAATGTCAGACTTCATTCTCACATGACTGATAAAGATAATGTGAATTTACATCAAATATGCTCTCAGTTTAGCTTATAGATCACCTTCCAAACCTCTGTGGGAAAAGCATGAGAACATAATTTTCTCTCAAACATGATTCATGATATCACAGCAGAAGGCTTTTTCACATGGTAAAATCACCTTAGAACACACCCCAATTCCTAAAATGAGTATGGTACCATCAACAAATGATTTATAATGTAACTAAAGTCTTAAAACCTTCTATTAACTGCAATGCTTTTTAATGAGGTGCTATCATGTATATTGGTCCCAAGATGGCTGCCAACACTTCTTGAATGAAGTGCTGACAGCCAATCAGATCTCACGATGAGATGTGTGGTTAGGCTCCGCCTAGATATATATGAGATTTTACTTTTGATTTTCTCAGGAACTACTGAACGGATTTACACCATATATGCAAAAGGCACATGCCTGACCTGAGGACTACATCTTTGCCAAATTTCAAGTAATTCTGTTGAGCCATTCGGGCTGTACCTTCGACTAAAGGTCCTATGGGAAAATGCATGGGGAAAACGCGTTTTGGGACCCCCCTTTTTTCTCGGCCCCCGCTTGACGAATCACCCCGAGACTTTCAGGGTAGGAGCTGAGCGGGGAGTTTTGAAAATTTCACGAAGATAAGTCAACCGGCGCCAAAGTTATTCAAAATAGAATTTTCAGATTTCCTATGGGAACTCGGTCCTAACTACAACTATCTACTGGCGACCGCCAGTAAATAATATATATATATATATATATGCCACCACGGCGGTGGCATCCTCTATTCCCAGCCTTGTGGCAGGCGGTGCTCACAGCACCGCCCGCCACAATGCTGGGAATGCAATGTGTGCATTGCCATGCACAAAGTGACAGGCACTAATATGGCGGGGGAAATGGGTGGCAGGAGGAGGGAAATGTAGGGTGGATTGTCACCGCCATGTGGGCGGCGGCGATCCGCCCTACATCGTAATCAGCCCCTAAGTGTGTTTCAAACTTTAGGACCACCCACCACTACAACAATCTATATAAGTCCACGGATGTTCAGATATTACAACAGATATCATACAACTCAACTGGACCAAAGCTAAAGAAAACATGAGGAAGAGAGCAGAGGACAAGGAAGGGAGGAGAGAAAACAAACTAAGGTTTTTGAAGACACTTGTGAACCATGACCAGCTCACAATGAATGTTCAAGTTCTTTTCCGCAGACACAATCACATGTGGAAACATAAACTGTAGGTTGCAGTACATGTATACTGCTCAACCAAATGCTGCTGCTGCCGCATATGGTGTTGTAGTGCAAGAAAATGTCCCTGGCACTGCAACGGTTAAGCCCAAGACAGATGATGTTACTAGTTTGGTAGCTGGTTGTGCTGCTGGGGTTGGTGGGATATGATCTACAGTGTGTTCTGTTGGGTGAAGCAATTGCTTAGCAAACAAGGAAATTCATTAACCCCTTCGCTGCCAGGCCTTTTCCCCCTCCTGTGCCAAGCCTTTTTTTGACTATTTGGGGTAGTGCGTGATGAGGCCCCTGTAACTTTTTGACCACATAAGGTATCCACGTCCTTTTCTTCCAACATCATGGGGATTCTAAAGGTACTCAGGGTTTGTTGATTCCCCTGGAGGGGTCACAGAAATGAGCCAAAATACAGCAAAATGTTGATTTTTTCGGAAAAATTGGAAAAACAGGCTGCAAATGAAAGCATCTGGGTTTTTCCCTGCAAATGTTATCAAAAAAGGGTTTGTGGGGTTGAAATCACTATTTCCCCAGATTTTAGGGGATACCAGACTTTTGTCAAAAAACCAACATTTTTTACACAGTTTTGGCATTTTTCTGGGACATAGCCTATTTTTGCTATTTGTTGTGCTTTCGACCTCCTTCCAGTTAATGGTAGAAATAGGTACAAAAGCAATAATGGATCCTGAAAAGCTATACATTTTAGAGAAGTAGACAAAATTCTGAATTCAGCAAGGGGTCATTTGTGTAGATCCATCAAGGTTTCTTTATAGAAACTAACAGTTAAATATAGGATAAATTGAAAATTAGTTGAAAAAAACCTTTTGTGTCAACATTTTCACCTGTAACTTCTTCCATTTACCGTTACATCCGCCGGACATTACAGGTTGTGGGGATATATAGGACTTGTAGGTTCACCAAGAACCCGACGAACCCAGACCCAAAACTGAGCAGCAACTTGCAATGATTTTTTATTATGTACTGGGTATATAGTAATTGTTGGAAATGGTCCTTTTTGCAGGGTTATCCCCAAACTTTTTGCTTCTTCCTCCTTTATTTTTTCTGACCTGTGGTTGTTGGCTGATCAGTGCTAAAGTGCATATGCTCTCTGTATAAATTGATATATTGATTGGTTATCCATGATTGGTATATTTGTTTCACCTGTCAGCCCCTAGTAAAGTGCACTGAATGTGCCTGGGATGGTGATTAAAATGCTACTAGTGGGCCTGCAGCACTGATTGTGCAACCCACAGGAGTAGCGCTAAAATGATGTCTTAGGCCTGCTTGCGGTGCCTATGTGCAGTCCAGGACTGCCATGTCGACCTGGCCAGTGCAACCACTGACCAGGCCTTATCTTTCCGTTTCTGTACATGTCAGGCATCCCTATGGTGGCCCTAGGTACCCCCCTGGGCTGGGTGCAGTGTATCTGAAAGACAGGCCATGTGCTGAGGTGTGTAACATGCCCTGGTAGTGAATTACAGCCATTTTCGTTTTTCAATACTGAGAGGCTATCTTGCCCATAGGACAGAATGTGGGAAACCGTTTACATGCCTATGTTCCCCTAAAGGCAAGACAGAAAATCCAAGTTTGGTATCTTTGTGTTCAGAATTTAATTATACATCTTTTTAGAAAGATGGTTTTTAAATTCACTGTGTGAGAATAGCACTTTTTACAAAGTAGCTATTCTCCTTTTAACCTTCCTGTGTGCGGATTGGCTGACTGGTGTCATGTGATGGGCTTAGTGGTTCCAGGAGTCTGGATGAGTCAGCAGCAGGGTGAATAGGGAGATCTGCTCTAGATGGTTGGGAGGAGTAGCTCCTGGGTTTGAGTAGGGCTGCCTCCGCCAGCACAATGCCGGCTCCACCCCCTGCTGGCCAGGCTGAGGACTCTGCCTCTGCCAGCACAAAGAAGGCTCCACCTCCTGCTGAGCGTCTACCGACCCTGCCCCTCACTCTGAAAGGAACCAGGTGCTCCAGGGCAGAGTACACACAGGAACCGGTTTGAGCAGGGGAATCCCCCCACTGAAACAAAGAGAGACAAAGACTTGGAGGGGTATAAGAAGAGGACCCCAGACACCTAAAATTTAGATCACTGTGGAACTAAGAAGGAACCTCTGCCAAGGAGAAAGCTGAAAAGAACTGAAGAGGAGAAGACTGCCTGCTTGCTGTTTTGCTTTGCTGCCAAGGAGAGGGGAAGGACTTTGCTGTGTCCCCTTCTTTTGATTCTGATCTCCAAGGGCCTGAGGAGAGCTGGCTCCCTGTTAAGAAGTCCCAGGAACAAAAGGACTTCACCACCAGCTCCCCTGGAACTCTGCTGAAGGAGTTCTGACCTGCCTTGGAGTGCTTGCCTAGTCTTGGGGCCTCAGGAGGTCGATTTGCTGTGTTTGGGAGCTGGGAAGTAGAAGCGTGAACAAGCGTAACTGGTACCCATCGCATCATCCGTTTGAGGGTCGCATCATCCGATTGCGAGTCGCAGAACCGAGAGTGCGAGGAGAATTTCATCACGGCGTCATCGCAGCACCCGGAGTCCCCGCATTGCCGAGTGCGTCGAGAATCGTCCCGGCACATCCACCTCTGCTGCGTGAAGCAGGGCTGCTGCAAAGCCTCCCCAAGGTCTCAGGAGTATCGCATCGCTTTTGCCATCTTCCTTGTTATAGCTTTTGGGAACCTTATCGCAACTACAGGTGCTGTTGGGCACGAGAGTGTCACATTTTGTGCATTGAGAGTCGCATTGTGCAGGACACTGATTATTACATCCTGGAGTACTTTCTACAAACTCTTGAACTGTCTTTAAAGTAACCTTTTTAATTGTATGTTGGTTTTTCTGTAGTATTTGGTCTTGTGAAGTTTTTAGTAAAGATACATTATTTTTCTAAAACTGGTGTGGAGTAAATCTGTGGTGTTTTCACTGTGTTACTGTGAGTGTTGATACAAATACTTTACAAATTGCCTTTGATAGCCTAGACTGCTCAGGCCAAGCTACCTAGAGGGTGAGCAGGGGTTATCTTAACAGTGTATCCCCCCTTCCCTGGCTAGAAGCAAGGGTCCCTACTTGGACAGTGGTACCTACCCTGCCAACTAGAGACTCCCAGATCTAACAGTAATTATTCTGTAAAAATGTGTACATGGAAAAATTGGTATGAAAGACACCTATGTATTTCTGAAATGGGAACAAACTATATAGTTTAGAAACAGTAGATATTTGCACATTTCCGAAATTGGGAATACTCATACTAGCATGAGAATTATCAGTCATTTTTTGAATTATTTCTTTTTTACACAATGTCTTTCATTTGGAAGGCAGAAATGTATCGAAAGTCAATAGGTAATAACAGTTCCTTTACAAATCTGAATTACCCTAAGTCTCCCGATACAAATGGTACCTCACTTGTGTGGGTATGCATAGTGCCCACGACAGGAAATGGCTCAAAACCCAACGTGAACACACCATATTTTCACAATGAAAATGTACCCTTTTTTTGCGAAGTGTCTAGCTGTAGTTTTTAACACTAGCTCTGCCGGCACCTAGTGAAATGTTGCAAACCTATACTTTTTTTAAAACTGGACACCCAGGGGAATCCAGGATGGGGTGACTTGACTGCCTCCCACCAAGTTATGTTACCCAAAATCCCTTGCAAACCTAAACAATTGTCCAAAAAAACACATTTTCCCCACATTTCTGTGGTGGAAAGTTCTGGAACCTCTGTGGATCTACAAATTTCCACCAACCCCGTGTTCCCCAATGTCTTATGAAAAAAATGGTACCTCACTTGTGGGGGTCGGCCTAGTGCCCATGACAGGAAACGGCACAAAACGCAACATGGTCACCCCTCAATTTCGCAATGAAAAATGGCCCTTTTTTGGCAAAGTGCCTAGCTCTAGTTTTTGAACCCTAGCTCTGCGGGCACCTTGGAAAACCTAGCAATCCTATACATTTTTGAAAACTAGACACCCAGGGGAATCAAGCTTGGGGTGACTTGACTGCCTCCCACCAGGGTCAGTTACCCACAATCCCTTGCAAACCTAAAAAATTGTCAAAAAAAACATTTTCTTCACATTTCTGTGGTGGAGAGTCCTGGAATCTGTGTGGAGCCACAAATTTCAATCCACCCCGCGTTCCCCAAAGTCCTACGAGAAAAACGGTACCTCACTTGTGTGGGTCGGCCTAGTGCCCGCGACAGGAAACGGCGCAAAACACAACGTGGTCACACCTCAATTTCGCAGTGAAAAATGGCCCTTTTTTGGCAAAGTGCCTAGCTGTAGTTTTTGAACCCTAGCTCTGCGGGCACCTTGGGAAACGTAGCAAACCTATACATTTTTGAAAACTAGACATCCAGGGGAATCCAGGATGGGGTGACTTGACTGCCTCCCACCAGGGTCTGTTACCCAAAATTCCTTGCAAACCTAAAACATTGTCAAAAAAAACATATTTTCTCCACATTTCTGTGGTGGAAAGTTCCGGAATCTGCGTGGAGCTCCAAATTTCCATCCACCCCGCGTTCCCCAAAGTCTTACGAGAAAAATGGTACCTCATTTGTGTTGGTCAGCCTAGTGCCCGCGACAGGAAACGGCGCAAAACGCAACGTGGTAACACCTCAATATCGCAGTGAAAAATTACCCTTTTTTGGCAAAGTGCCTAGCTCTAGTTTTTGAACCCTAGCTCTGCGGGCACCTTGGGAAACCTAGCAAATCTATACATTTTTGAAAACTAGACACCCAGGAGAATCCAGGATGGGGTGACTTGACTGCCTCCCACCAGGGTCTGTTACCCAGAATCCCTTGCAAACCTAAAAAATTGTCCAAAAAAACACATTTTCCCCACATTTCTGTGGTGGAAAGTTCCGGAATCTGCGTTGATCTACAAATTTCCACCCACCCCGCGTCCCACAAAGTCTTACGAGAAAAACGGTACCTCACTTGTGTGGGTTGGCCTAGTGCCCGCAACAGGAAACGGTGCAAAACGCAACGTGGTCACACCTCAATTTCGCAGTGAAAAATGAGCCTTTTTTGGCAAAATGTCTAGCTGTAGTTTTTGAACCCTAGCTCTGCGGGCACCTTGGGAAACCTAGCAAACCTATACACTTTTGAAAACTAGACACCCAGGGGAATCCAGGATGGAGTGACTTTACTGCCTCCCACCAGGGTCTGTTACCCAGAATCCCTTGCAAACCTAAAAAATTATCCAAAAAAACATATTTTCTCCACATTTCTGTGGTGGAAAGTTCCGGAATCTGTGTGGATCCACAAATTTCCACCCACCCCGCATTCCCCAAAGTCTTACGAGAAAAACATTACCTCACTTGTGGGGGTCGGCCTAGTGCCCGCGGCAGGAAACGGCACTAAACGCAACGTGGTCACACCTCAATTTCGCAGTGAAAAATGACATTTTCGGCAAAATGCTTAGCTCTAGTTTTTTAACCCTAGCTCTGCGGGCCCCTTTGGAAACTGAGCAAACCTATTCATTTCTGAAAACTAGACACCCGGGGGCTTCCAGGGAGGTATGGCTTGCATGTATCCCCCAACGTTTCCTTACCCAGAATCCCCTGCAAACCTCAATTTTAGCTGAAAAAAATCAAATTTTTCACACATTTTTGTGTGGGAAAGTTGTGGCATCACCGGGCTCACTCAAATTTCCCACCACTCAGCGTTCCCCCGGGTCTCCCGATAAAAATGGTGCCTCGCTTGTGTGGGAGGCTCAAGTACCACGACAGGCAAGGGCCCAAAACGTAGTGAGGCGACATCAAAATTGCCTGTCTCAAAACCACCTGGTTTTGAAAGGGGGGTCACTTGGGTTTTTGGCCCGGTGCTCGGCAGCCATCTAGGGAAACCTACCACACCCATACATTTCTGAAAACTAGACACCTGGGGGCTTCCAGGGAGGGTTGGCTTGCGTGGATCCCCCAACGTTTCCTTACCCAGAATCCCCTGCAAACCTCAATTTTAGCTGAAAAAATCACATTTTTCACACATTTTCGTGTGGGAAAGTTATGGCATCACTGGGCTCACTAGAATTTCTCACCACCCAGCGTTCCCCTAGGTCTCCCTGTAAAAATGGTGCCTCACTTGTGTGGGAGGCCCAAGTACCCGCGACAGGCAAGGGCCCAAAACGTAGTGAGGCGACATCAAAATTGCCTGTCTCAAAACCACCTGGTTTTGCAAGGGGGTCACTTGGGTTTTTGGCCCGGTGCTCGGCAGCCATCTAGGGAAACCTAGCAAACCCATACATTTCTGAAAACTAGACACCCGGGGGCTTCCAGGGAGGTATGGCTTGCGTGGATCCCCCAAAGTTTCCTTACCCTGAATCCCCTGCAAACCTCAATTTTAGCTGAAAAAAATCACATTTTTCACACACTTTTGAGTGGGAAAGTTTTGGCATCACCGGGCTCACTCAAATTTCTGACCACCCAGCATTCCCCCGGGTCTCGAGGTAAAAATGGTGCCTCACTTGTGTGGGAGGCCCAAGTACCCGCGACAGGCAAGGGCCCAAAACGTAGTGAGGCGATATCAAAATTGCCTATCTCAAAATCACCTGGTTTTCCAAGGGGGGTCACTTGGGTTTTTGGCCCGGTGCTCGGCGCCCATCTAGGGAAACGTACCAAACCCACACATTTCTGAAATCTAGACACCCGGGGGCTTCCAGGGAGGTATGGCTTGCGTGGATCCTCCCAACGTTTCCTTACCCAGAATCCCCTGCAAACCCCAATTTTAGCTGAAAAAATGACATTTTCACACATTTTTGTGTGGGAAAGTTGTGGCATCACCAGACTCACTCAAATTTCCCACCACCCAGCGTTCCCCCGGGTCTCCCTGTAAAAATGGTGCTTCAGTTGTGTGGGAGGCCCAAGTACCCGCGACAGGCAAGGGCCCAAAACGTAGTGAGGCGACATCAAAATTGCCTGTCTCAACTGGTTTTGCAAGGGGGTTAACTTGGATTTTTGGCCCGGTGCTCGGCAGCCATCTAAGGAAACCTACCAAACCTATACATTTCTGAAAACTAGACACCCGGGTAGTTCCAGGGAGGTATGGCTTGCGTGGGTCCCCCAAATTTTCCTTACCCCGAATCCCCTGCAAACCTCAATTTTAGCTGAAAAAAATCACATTTTTCACACACTTTTGTGTGGGAAAGTTGTGGCATCACCGGGCTCACTCAAATTTCCCACCACCCAGCGTTTCCCCGGGTCTTCCGCTAAAAATGGTGCCTCACTTGTGTGGGAGGTCCAAGAACCCGCGACAGGCAAGGGCCCAAAACGTAGTGAGGCGACATCAAAATTGCCTATCTCAAAACCACCTGGTTTTGCAAGGGGGGGTCACTTGGGTTTTTGGCCCGGTGCTCGGCGGCCATGTAGGGAAACCTCCCAAACCCATACATTTCAGAAAACTAGACACCCAGGGGCTTCCAGGGAGGTATGGCTTGCGTGCATCCCCCAACGTTTCCTTACCCAGAATCCCCTGCAAACCTCAATTTTAGCTGAAAAAAATCACATTTTTCACACACTTTTGTGTGGGAAAGTTGTGGCATCACTGGGCTCACTCAAATTTCCCACCACCCAGCGTTCCCCCGGGTCTTCTGCTAAAAAAAGTGCCTCACTTGTGTGGGAGGTCCAAGAACCCACGACAGGCAAGGGCCCAAAACGTAGTGAGGCGACATCAAAATTGCCTATCTCAAAACCACCTGGTTTTGCAAGGGGGGTCACTCGGGTTTTTGGCCCGGTGCTCGGCGGCCATGTATGGAAACCTACCAAACCCATACATTTCAGAAAACTAGACACCCGGGGGCTTCCAGGGAGGTATGGCTTGCGTGCATCCCCCAACGTTTCCTTACCCAGTATCCCCTGCAAACCTCAATTTTAGCTGAAAAAAATCACATTCTTCACACTCTTTTGTGTGGGAAAGTTGTGGCATCACCGGGCTCACTCAAATTTCCAACCACCCAGCGTTCCCCCGGGTCTCCCGGTAAAAATGGTGCCTCACTTGTGTGAGCCCGGTGAGCCTGGTGATGCCACAACTTTCCCACACAAAAATATGTGAAAAAAGTGATTTTTTCAGCTAAAATTGAAGCCTCAGACTGCAATCCAGATGCCTCTTGCACCATTGGCACAGCAGTTTCCTCCTCTAAGACAGGCACTTCATCCGCACTAAGAGTTGCTTCATCCACACCAAGAGTACCTTCCTCTTCACTGAGAGTACCTTCATCATCCGATGATTCCATGTGGAGAGAAAACTCACTTCCAGAATCTTCCCCTCCCTCCTCTCCCTCAGACGCACTTCCAGTCTCATAATCATGCTCAGAGGAAGATTCAAGAAGCATACCAACCACCTGTTGAGCAGTCATTCTACGGCTAGCCCTGATGCTTATTAATAAAGGTAACTTGTCAAACAAGTCAACAACAACAAACACTTTGTAAAATAAGTAATAAATAAAAAGCACCTTTATCAAAAACACATATATACTCCAAAATAATACCACTCACTTGCCAGAGGTAGCTAAACTACTCACCACCACCTACTCTGCACAGACACAGTATGGATCAACAATATCCCACTAAAAAAGAAAGAGAAAAGAAATTACACATAAGACTATGCAAAACACATCGCAAAGAATTTCATGCTCAAACCACTAACTAAATATGCTGCCATTATGACATCACTTACAAAAAAATTCATTCAAACATTACAATATTACTCATTTGGAGTAAATACAAAAAAAAAAATTCTTACCAAAAAAATGCAACTACACAAAACTGCAGAACAACCACTGTCGAAACCGGAAACAGGAATCAAAAGCTTTAGACTTATACCCCTCTTTATAAGAATCCGGCTATGCCAGGAGTGTTCCACGACCCAGTAATGAAACGCTGGGATAATCTAGGGGTCAAAGTAATCGGAGATCTCATTGATAGTACGGGTATTATGGTTTTTGAAAAAATACAACGAGAACATAAAATAGAGAGTAAAGACTTCTTCAAATACTTTCAGATCAGATCAGTATTATCAAAAAAACAAGCAGGCAATATGCATTTTAAGAAAGAAGAAATAATGGAGCTGATCAGAAGCGAAGGAAGCTGCACAATAACTCAGTTATATAAAGTAATCTGTCTGCATAAAAAGGATGATCAAGTAAATACTTATGAGAAATGGAGAAGAAAGTTAAATTTAGAAAAGACCGAACCTGAAAAGTCGTTAAAACTTGCTAACACAATTCTAAGAGTCGCAAACTTGCAAACTCAATATTACAAGACTTTTTTTGAACTATATCATACCCCTTATAGAATAGCTTGCTGGGGCGGAACAAGTGGTATAACCTGTCCTAGATGTCAGAGTACGCAGGCAGACACTATCCATATGTTTGCTGCGTGCCCTAAGCTAGATCTGTATAAACAACTGATAGAACAATTTATGGATAGGGCACTTGGGATCTCTATCAGATTAACAGATGAAGTTATGGTATTAGGGGTGGTTAAAGACGGCACTGACGTAGCATGTTATGAATTTTTATTTTTGGCTATGACTGTAAGTCGACTGTGTATAGCATCTCTATGGAAAGATCCAAATCCACCTACGTTTCATCAGTGGTTATCGCGCATCCTGGCTATATATACTTTAGAAAAAGCACTCTATGACAAAAGGGGAAGGAAGTTAAAAAAATTGGGAAATCAAATCTGGGCACCAATAGCTGAATGGCAATCAAGGATGGAATGATAAACGATATTAGACGGATTGAAAGATTGGTATACTGATTTCATCATTAAGACTGGGTTGAATTCTTATTTGTCTCTTTGTATGTGCCACGCTTCGGTATCTCTTACTCTCATCTGCGTATCTGTTTCTACTCTCCTTCATTTACCTTTCTTTGTGTTATATGATCAATTTAAGTCTCGAAATATGTATGATTACAGTTGTAAAGATTGATGATGATTCTATAATAAATTTTTTTTTAAAAAAAACAAAAGCTTTAGACTAGAATAAAAAGGAGAAAAAGACATTAATGTCACATATGAATATAATGCTCTAGACCATCACGTACTGCGCAAAATTTATTGCTTGAACCTACCACTTTCAAGAAGGAAAGATCGGTGGCCCAATCCTTTACAGGCAACGCGGCGAGAATCTGGAACTCAGCCTCAGCTCCGGACCACCCCCTCTTCACAGTCCTTCAAAACTGACCTCAAAGTTCTCCTCCTGCAAGGACACTTCCAAACTTAATTCACGCCCTCTCTATTGTCTGAAGGAAATCTTTACATTATAGGACATTTTGTTCTCCATGCCTTCCCAGTGTGTTCCTGTGTTTTGAGTGTCTGCCATTTATTGCACTTTTATACCTCTACTTGTACTTTGTACTCTTTTGTAACTTGCACACATGTCACTTTTCCTCTGGTAACGTATTGTTTGCTACCTCTTGTATTTTGTTTGCTTTTGATACATGCACAATTACCCCTATTGTCTCATGTAACGTAACGTTTGCTCTTGTTTTCTGAGTGTCTGCCATTTTTTGCAGTATTTTACCTCTACTTGTATTTTGTACTCTTTTGTAACATGCACACATCACTTTTTCCTCTTGTAACGTATTGTCTGCTACCTCTTTGATTTTGTTTGCACTTTAAAATATTTAAAAAATATTGTGGCCATAAGGGGAGCGACCCTCGCCTAAGGGGCCGCTCCCACAAACAATCCCAAACCTAAAAAACGAAAAAAACCCTGGCGCTAGTGGTCATTCCTGCTGCAGGATCGAATGATCGTGCAGCAGGAATGCATAAAAGAGACATCTCCTGGCCAAAATTCACCGCTAAAGGGACTAGGCAAGTCCTTGCAGGAACTCGGATATTTTCTTCCCTTCCCCCGCTGCCGCAGCTCCAACTACGCGGTCGCCGAGCGGGGAAGGATAAAGTGGACTACACCTCCCAGCGTCCCCTGGGACGGGGACGCCGACTGCCACCTCCCACTTCCTGCCTGGAGGCAGTTAAGAACAAGCAACCGCTCCGGCTGAGTGGGGGACATATCCTGGCCAAAATTCACCGCTAAAGGGACTAGGCAAGTCCTTGCAGGAGCACGGATATTTTCTTCCCTTCCCCCGCTGCCGCAGCTCCAACTACGCGGTCGCCGAGCGGGGAAGGATAAAGTGGACTACACCTCCCAGCGTCCCCTGGAACGGGGACGCCGACTGCCACCTCCCACTTCCTGCCTGGAGGCAGTTAAGAACAAGCAGCCGCTCCGGCTGAGTGGGGGACATTTCCTGGCCAAAATTCACCGCTAAAGGGACTAGGCAAGTCCTTGCAGGAACGTGGATATTTTCTTCCCTTCCCCCGCTGCCGCAGCTCCAACTACGCGGTCGCCGAGCGGGGAAGGATAAAGTGGACTACACCTCCCAGCGTCCCCTGGGACGGGGACGCCGACTGCCACCTCCCACTTCCTGCCTGGAGGCAGTTAAGAACAAGCAGCCGCTCCCGCCTCGCGGGACGCGCGCGGGCAGAGCCCGGGCAGAGGGCGGGCCGTCTGTGGCTGTCCGGGGCAGACCGAGGCAGGGCAGGGCCACATCTCTAACATCGCCACCTCTACGCCCATGGTAAGATAGACTTAAACATAAGTTTTGTGTGCAGGTCTACATTGACTATAGGTGCACGTATACCTGGGCAATGGGGAAACGAAAGTCTATGGGGAGGAGATGGAAAACCCCCTAAAAAAAGGAAGGGTAAGAAATCTAGAAAAGAGGCCAGCCATGCATCCGAGGATGTTCTGGAGCGAATTAATGTTCTTGTTGATGAGTGTAGGGAGATCATCGACTCCGATCAGCATCAGTGTAGCCGGGAGGTCCCAAGTGAGAAGGGGGACACACAAGAACCCCAAGAAGTCAATAACGTTTTACCAATAATACCAGCAATGTTTCTGGCCAAAAGAAAACCTAAAACATTGGCCAATAATGACATTGAAAATAGGGACTGTGTGATCATACAAAACAACGACCAGGAACATGCAGCCAAGGATCAACTGGAAGGCGTGACCAGTGATATTTTACCAGCGGTTGTTGTCCCTTTAATACCCTGTCATAATAGGTTCACAGTCCTGGCTGATATTCATAATGTGCCCCCCGTCGATCAATTAATGTCACTAGAAACAGATATTACCCCAGCTGAAGGCGAGATGGCTATCTTGGACGCTGTCCTCACTCACAGCGTTAGAAAGGGAGTAGCTGTGAGAGAAGAAGTATCCAACTTAACAAATCTTGTCATCCTTCTCCGAGATGAAATAGAGTCACTAAAATTATTAGTGAAGAACCTAAGCATATTAGTAAGGGGTGAGGGCGAGGGAGGAAGCAAAATCAAAGCTAATGCAATAAAAAGTCTGCAAGATAGATTCCCCCTGAAATGAAAAAACAATCAAGCCTCAGCTAAGGGTAATGGTAATGACTTAATCGTACCACACTCGATTGATCCGAGTAAGAATAGACCTGCCTTACAGACAAGACCACAAGAACCAAAATACCCAACAGAAGTTAAGAAATTCGAAAGAAGGAACAACCGTAATGCCTAGAGCCTGTGAAAAGAATAAAATACCAGCTGTTAGCATACAGGGGAAAAGAGGGACTAGCGATACTAACAAAGGACACCCTTCAAATAAAATCTACATGACCAGTGTCCCCAAACTTGCTAAAGGCAATAGGGAGTTACCCGACTCTCTCACAAACAAAGCCATTCATTGGTTGCGTCATGTGAGAGGTTGTCGGTCAGTGATAAGGGAAGATATCCTGCAGGCAAAACGGATTAATGCCCCTAATAACAAATATGACTCCATAGAACTTACAATGTAGCATGCCTCCCTTGCTGAAAACCTCTTTGCCCTAGAATTCAGGACTAGTGCCCCTGCACAATCTAATATCCAGTTAAGAAAATCTTGCCCCCAGCTCCAAGAGCTCTCCTCTCGAGTCATGGGTGGAGTTCACGAGAGAAGCTGCTCAGGACTGGATTGCAATGATTGACATCAAATATACCAAACTGATGGGATTGGGATCACTGAGGAGCTCGTGGACCAAATAGAAATAATAGGGACCTTAGAAATAAAGAACACCACAGATGCGAATGAAGTTTACCCCCCAAAACCTAATATCGAACTGGGTGTAACCTTCGGGGATACTTCTGAGACTAGTCCAATAGTAAGACCTGTCAATGTAGAAGAGCTGGGTCTGTTTGCAATCCCGGTTGTACCTTCCGTTAATGGAATCTCAGAAGATTTATGGGGAGATAATGGTACGCTAGTCTCCTGGAACATAGCGGGGTTAGGCTTTAAGCATGACTCACAGGAATGGAGAAGTTTTGTAAACTCATACGATGTGTGTATCTTCCAGGAGACCTGGCTCTGCGAGCCATGCTTTAATGAAGGCTTCCTGAATTATTACATCCCAGCAATAAAAGGTGTTAAGGGGCGTTCAATGGGTGGCCTTACTATTTGGGTACGCCAATGTTTAGCGCTTACTGTTAAAGTAATTGACACTAGAAGTAGAGACATTCAACTTATTAGAATCGACTCGGGTCCTAAGGGTTGTTTTGACATCTATAATGTCTATGCCAGGGGCAATAGGGGAGGAAGGTCAGAAGTTTGTGCAGCTTTGGTTTCCCTCCTAGAAATTCACTCGCTTGATAACAGAATTGTGGTAGCGGGTGATTTAAACAGAACTTTTGAACCCTTGGCTATTCAAGATGACTGGGCTGGAGATGAGGAAGATAGGCAATGGGGTGTCCCCAAATTGCATCTGAAACCTGTCACCCGATGGTCTGAGGATATCATTTCCTTAAATGCAATTTGCAATGAAAATAGCTTGAGGGCATTAAATGGAAGGACAAGAAGTGACAGGTTGGGGGCTTGCAATTTCGACAACGGCAGACATAGTAGCCGAATAGACTACGTTCTATGTAGTCTAAAGCTTTGGGGACAAGTGATTGATATGGAGGTTAAAACTAGAATAGAAAGCGATCACAATCCGTTATGTGTTAAACATAAATGGTGGGCTCCATATAGTATGGGTGAGGCATGTGAGGTAGTTAATGCCCCTTTGATTGTCCCAACCAGTGATATGCGCAGGCTGAAATGGTTGCATGTTAAGGCTAACCAGCAAACTATAAACAGCATTTATTCCCAGGTTGATGAAGCGGTAACACTTCTTGAACAATTAAACCCTAAATATCCAGGGAGTGATAAAGCAACCAAAATCCATGAGAACCTCTTCATAGCTATTAAGGACTATTTCCAGAAACCAGCAAAGAAAGGTGACATAAGAAATGCCAAACCAGTGAAGTGGTATAATGCTGAGTGTAGGCAGACTAGAGTAGCCTTAGGAATTGCGATCAGGGAGAGGGATATGGTGTCTATTCGTCTTGCCAGAACTGAGTACAGAAAAAGCATAGCCAATGCGGAGAAACTGTGGGATGAGCAGCATTGGCGAGAGCTAAAGGAAGCAAGCGACAAAAATGACTTTAGACTATTCTGGAACATTGTCAAATGGGGCAAGGGGGGTTCACCAGAGCCCCCTGATAATAATGTATCCCAGGAGGACTGGATCAACTACTTCAAGCCGCAGTATGCAGACACTCAGTCCAATAACTTGATGACTGAACATAGACCTTCTTTTTATAAAGACAATTTATTCTGCAGTAATGAGGTTATGATGGCCTTGAGTACAGTTTCAAATGGTAGAGCCCCGGGTCTAGATGGGGTGCCGGCGGACCTTTTCCTCAACGACAAGGAGCGCTGGTGTAAATACATCCTTCTCCTATTGAATGCGGTTGCTCAGGGCGCTAATATACCGGCGTCATGGCAATGTGCAATTATAATTCCTATCTATAAGAAAGGAGACAAATCACAACCAGGTAATTATAGGCCCATAAGCCTAATTGACACCATCCAAAAGGTGATAGGTAGGGTGGTTGTCAACAGACTTTTGGACTGGGCCGAGGAAAATAACGCCTTATCACCATTTCAAGCAGGCTTCCGAAAATCTGTAAGCACAATGGATCAGGTCTTTCGTTTTTCCCTTCTATAATGGAAAACCGTGCTACTAAGGAAGGGTAGCCTTTACGCAGTCTTTGTAGATTTGCGGGCCGCCTTCGACCTCGTTCCAAGGCCCAAACTGTGGCAAGTGTTGAAGAACCTGGGCATCCCTGAAGAACTTTAACCGATGTTAATGAGGCTCCATGAGGCAAATTACGCGAAGATTCAGTGGGGAGGGCATGCTAAGGTAACCTCTGACTTTCCAGTGAAGCGTGGGGTACGACAAAGATGTTCTATGGCCCCCACACTGTTTACACTGTATATTAATGGAGTTGTTTCCCGCATGTTGGCAGAGAATGTTGATGCCCCGTTACTGGCTGGTACCAAGATACCGATTTTAATGTTCGCTGACGACACTCTGATTTTATCCAAGACCCCAGGTGGTCTACAACACGCTCTAATAATCTTTGATCAATTTTGTAAGGACCACGGACTAGAAATGAATGTGTCTAAGACTAAGTCAATGGTTTTTAACCCTCCTTGTGGCCGTAAACCCCATATTGTTATGAATGACCGCCAATTAGAGATTGTCAATGCTTTTACATATTTGGGAATCCACATATCAAACGATTTAAGTTGGACCAAACATATAGATACTGCAAGTATAAAGCATAGGCACATAGTTGGTGCACTTGGTTCTGAGCACAGAAAATCCCTAACAAAACCAGTAAAACCTGTGCTCCAGGTATATGAGGCCAAAGCTTTAGGATCATCACTTTATGGTGCAGAGTTATGGGGCTATGAGAACCTAGGGAAACTACAAACTTCGGAAAATAAGTTTTTTCGACTTATCACAAGTCTTCCCAAGAGCACCACCCTGCTGCCATTAAGGTATGATCCAGGCAGAAAGGCATTAATTGACTTAGCAAGATTAAGACCTATTATGTATTGGCGTAGACTTTGGACTACACCCGAACTCTTACACTATGCGGAAGGATTTAAGGATATAATCAATGCAGATGAGTACCACAAAATAGGATGGCTAAATGAACTAAGGAAAATGCTGGGCAAACTAGGCCTCTACATGTTATGGGAAAATCCGGAGGTAGTCACTTTTCCATCAAAGTCTAAACTTAAAGAGATCTATTGGGAGAAGGTGGCAGAACGGACTTGGAATGAAACCAACCAAGAGATTATGGCTGGAAAATTTCTGCAAGCAAAGTTCCTCCCAAGTCTAGAACCATACTGGGACACTATCACTAGCCCAAGGGATAGGAAGTTGCTTTTCCAGATTAGAGCAGGTTCTCTCCCTCTTAAATCCCTAACAGGTAGGTGGGGAGGCCCATCAAATAGTTCTTGCCCATCCTGTGGAGCACATGACGAAACAATTGGTCACTTTTTATTTGCATGTAAATCCTTTGTAGAGCCCAGACGTATCTGGCTTACTCCCATGTGTAAGAACTTAGGTACGACCAGCAGTGTAGTGGCATTAAGAATTGTTTGTACTAGTTCTTCATTGTTTATACTAATAGCCACTTCTAAATTTCTTGGCTGGTCATGGTCCATTAGACAAAAGTTTTTAGATAAATGAATGAACTGGAGGTCATTAATCAGAGTGTACATATTTTATCTGTAAATTTTATGTGACAATGCATGTGATACATTTTTTATTACATTTTTCCTAACTCTTTGTCAACCGATTTAAATGTTTTATAACAGTTTTTTTAATGTTGTTTGTAAAGCTTTTATGAGTTTATTCTCGAATAAAGCAATTTTAAATTTAAATTTAAATTTGACATCGGGGGCAGAAGCGTAGCTAGAGCTTGTGGCGCCCGGGGAAATCTCTCAGATTGCCGCTCCTGGGGAGGGGGGGTTGCTGGGGAAAAAGGACGGCGACCACTTGAAAGAGGTCCGAGAGACACTTAGTATCGCCGCTAATAGTTACCTCGATCATGCAAGTTACATGCACATACATGACACGGTCCAAGGCTACACAGTTGAATACACCGGTGACTGGCAGTACAAAAGAGAACACACAGACTGCATGATCTATCTGGGGACTCAGAAAAACCGCATGTGACATCCATCAGAGAGCTGCGTGAATAATTACCTGGTAAACCCCTCCGCACAATGCAAACATGCACATACATGACACTGTTCAGGGATCCATCATCTACAGCTGACATTAAATGACCATTCCTCATGGTCCCCCCATTAAAGCAGTGCACTTTGTGATCTGCATGGTACATGTTCTTTGCAGCAGGCACATTAACCCTCTGTGCTACCTTTCCAGGAGTCAACCCTTCCACTAGACAAATTTCATCTCTCTCTAGGAAGAACATTAATCACCAAAGTTATCATGACATTTTTATTGTTTCTGAAAATTGCTGGAGGCCAGGAAGGAGGGAGCAAGTTTTCAAACCATAATATACTTTCAAACACTGCGCACCCACCCGAAATAGGTACCCATCGAGGTCACACCATTTGCATCGCCCTAACCTGCTCAAGGTTCATGTGACCTCAGTGACAGAGTCACAGCGACTGGATCACTGTTGCTCTAGGGTGTGCTGCTTCGTAGGCCTGCCCGCAAACCTGGAGATGAACTTCAGTATGGATTGTGGTGGACAGGCCTTCAAGGTTAACCCACAATTGACACCACTAGGGTGCACCTGCTTGTGCTAAGACATCAAGCCTTCTAAGGTCTAGTGGGGCCTTCTAAGGTCTAGCATGGGAATGTGCTCCCTCAGTACAGTGGTCTGGTGGACTGGTCATGAAGGCTGAACCCGGTTCCCCAGTTCCAAATTCGACAGCTCTGGCCATAGTGCCACATCCTCTCCCCCACTGAACACCATACTTGCCCACTGAGAGAAACTCGCACTGCCTTCAGCTATAACCTAATTGTGCCCGCTATAAACACTTGGATGTGGCTCAAATCAAATTATGCACTGTATAAGAGTAATATACTGCCTAAACAAAAAGCAACCACTCATAGGGAATGCAAAGCATGTGAAATGTAAGCAGAAACAACATGGTTACCTTAACGATCCCTCACTCACTATTCAGAAATCAGCGAGTGGTTTTACCTGAAAAGTTATGGACATGACTAGAGGGCCCTGAAGGGAACCGTTTCAATGTCCATTGCTTATATCCTTACAAAACGTAAGCATTATGGTATAAAGACCAGATCCATAAACAAAGAGCCATGGTACACATTGTATTTTCCAATCCACCCATCAACCAGGTATTGCAGTACCTCCAGGAATGGTACACTGACCATGTCATGAGTGATGTAATATGTGACGTCATCAGCAGTGCATTGCGGGGCCGCAAGTTATAGTTAGCTGAACTAACTGTAACAGGGGAATTTCTAGGGTTTTGTACGAGGGAAATGTCCAGCTAACTATAACACCCCTGAAACCTATGTTTTTTTCAGTGAATTTCTAAGGTTTTTTAAATGCCAATTCCTAACTATAACGCCCCTGAAACCTATGTTTTTTTCAGTGAATTTCAAAGGTTTTTTAAATGCTAATTCCTATCTATAACTTATCTCTAAAGATATCACGTTTAATGATTTTCATTGGTTTTCCATATTTTTCAATTTCAGTGTGTCAATTACATTAATTATTTGTTTTTTTAAATACTTTTTTATCGCCATTCTTTAAACTTATTTTTTCAATGAATTTTTTTTTAAATTAAAAAATATTATTTGTTTTTATTGGGTTTTTTAAAATATTTTTTTATATTTTTAAAAATATATTTTAAACTATATTTTCAAAACAATGTTTTTTTTTTTCATTTCTTTGGGATCCGCGCACCCTATGCGCACCATTCTTGATCCCTACGTGAAAGTATCCGCGCACGGTATGCGTTGGGTACGTGTTTGATGCGCGATTGCAATGCGACCGGTACGTGACTCCAAGCCTATACGCGACATGTACGATTACGTTACGCGATGCTTAGGTGCTTCCGCGATGCGTCACATGCGTGTATGACACGGTGGGTGCGCGGATCCCGCGAAATATTGAACATTTAAAAAAACACATATATATATATTTCATGTGAATATTAATTGAAGAGAAACTCTAAACTAGTCTTAAAATTAATATATTTATACATCTAACCTATATTCCTTTTAAATTAAATTTCGCGGATGCACGCTGGGTGCATGCTGCGTAAGCGCATGGTGCGCGGATCCCATGTGACCTGCAAAAAAAGAGATTTGATTGGTTCATTACACTTCCTGTTCTAACTATTGAAAGACCCCACCCATTTCAATCATTGTTCTTTGACCTTCTTTGGAAGAGCATCTCCTTGCAGAGAAGAAGCTTTTTTAACTAAGTTTTTACTTAGCTCAAACTTTTTTTCAGAACAGAGAATGGCTTCAGGGCAGCAGGCATCTCCTGCATCTCCTCATACATCTGAGGATGATTTTGTGGAAGATCCACCATCCACACCACGTTTTTCATCTGTGGTGTGGAAATTTTTTACGTATCCAGAGGGGCAAACTAAAACCAATGCCACCTTGGTAACATACAAGATCTGCAAAAGAGTGCTGTCTCAAGGGGATCCTAACAAGAACTACTTGTGCGGGACGGCTAGTATGATGAAGCACCTGAGGACCCTTCATCCAAGGATGAGAGTCGCTCCTGCTCCTTCTGACGCATTGCAGCCGAGCACTTCAAGAGTGCATCCATCAGCACAAAATCTGGACATCCGTCCACAATTTCAATTTTTGAAAGTGCTCTGCACTAAATGCAACGCGATACTATGCTACGGAGAGCAGTCTATAGATCTGATCTGCCGTCGGTAAGAAAGTAATTGTTGCTAGTTTTTTTTGGTTTTTTTTCCCCCGAAGTTCATTGTTTTTTTCCTCCTGTTCTGCTTTTTCCTTTATTTTTGCAGAAAAACCAAAAAAAATTAAAAAAATTGTTCAGAAATATAAAAAAAGAAAGAAAAAAAAAGTTCTTGTAAGAACTAACCTTCCTGGTTTAAAAAAAAAGCTAAATTTGTTTGTTTGTGTGTGAAAGTTTAGATGAATGTATGTGTAGTACGTAATTGACTGAATGAATGCATTAGTAGCGTATGGTGAATGTATAAGTGCAGAACTATGAGGAAGCGCTGCAGCATCACACAGTAACCTCTTTAAGTGCAGTGTGCTGTAGTACTTCCGAAGCACAGGGATGCAACATATGATCATAAATATGTTGCTTCTCTCTGCACTGCTGCTTAAACTGCAGCCATGTGGTGACACAGGCACCCTTGCACCGTAGTGCAAGGATATCTGTGTCATGTGCTGTTTGTTTTTGTGCAGGAAGACACACCTTCCTGCACAAAAACAATCAGTAAAGGCATTTTTCTCCTTCAATGTATGCTGAGCATTCTAGCATGCATTGAAGATATAATAATGTGGAGAAATGAAAACAATTCTCCTTGCTGTGCTTTCCTACACCAATTTTAGAATGGTGCAGCATTCACACACATATCGAGATTCATGATTCTGATCAATCTAGAGATGTGTCTTGTTCTATGAGTATTCAGTGCAATCATGCACAACAACACTTATAGAACACCCTTTTAACGCAAAGTGGTGTGTATGATGAGGTTGTATTTACATGGAGTAGAAAAAGTGCACAGAGTGAATTTCCTCTCTTTGTAAATATGAAAGAGGTTCTTGAACAATAACTATGTTACAAAAAGTGACATATTTCTGTTTTTAAAATTGCTTGTGAATGATAGATGGTAAGCACAGAGTTTTGTCTGCAAAGATATTCAAAGAAGAATGATTGAAATGATTGCGGTCCTTCAATAGGTACAATGGTAAATATTATGAACCCCTCAAATCTCTTTTTTTGCAGGTCACATGATATCCGACTACGGTCAGATTTCAAAACACCATAGGTATAAACAGAGTGTTTTTAAAAACGTGTTTAAACTTTGTAGCTTCTTGAAGATCTCTCCAGACTGCATATTGATACTTAGTTAAACTTAACTTCACAGTAATAGAAATAAAAAATGGTATACATTTTTTTCAGATTTTCTTTGCAATCTAAATTGATGTAAATTGCTTATTTTAAAATTAGGATCTGTGAAAGAAAAGAAAAAAATAGTTATAACATGTAATAATAATTTTTTTACAACACCGCATCATTTCCACAAAGTAATTTGTTTGCCTTTTTTGCTGTTCTCAGAATATATTGAATTTCACTAGAAATTGTGATTTCAATCGTACTCATCACTTAACAGCGGGCAAAAAAAAACCAATCAGAATGATTGTTAAAAAAAACCAACATGCTATTCTCAGTAAAATACCAGAAAATACAAATCATACATACATGAAATGCTTACGGCTAACAAAATAATATAAGTTTAATTTATAAAAACTGTAAATGTTGCCGCTTTAAAATATTCACTGAATCAATGACCACCAAAAAGTCCATAATTGAAACATATACCTTTCCTTGAGGCCAAATGGAATTTATGCACTTCATTTTTTATGTAAAATGTCCAATGGTAGTCCTATTAAATTATAATAATACATATCTCAGAGAGTGAATTATCTTCCTAAATCTTTGGCTTAAAAATATTCGGTAGGAATTTGGTAATTCACTAGGCAAACGTTGTTTGAAAACCAACGGGGCATCATTACAAAGTGTCCAGCCTTTGTCACATTTTTAGATAGGCAGTGTAATGTCCAGATGTGGTGGAAGGACCATCATGGAAAATTATGGCAAATGCTACAAAAGTCCTTCCTGATATTGATAGTTGTGCTGCTACAAATTGCTTTATTAAAGTATCCAATTTTCTTCCGTCACCTGTACAACGTTGCATCATTAAAATTATGTATTTGCCATATTTTGTTAAAAATAATGTGGATACCATTTCTGATTTACAGTGGCTACTCCCCATGTTTTGATTTGCACCTTTAACTAATTTATTAAAAGACACTGATTACAGTCTGGTAATGTTAAATACAGAAATCTCTCAGTGTCTACATTGGAGCTACATGTATAATGCAATTTTCACAATAATGTTCCCATTTGTAAGAAAGGCCAAAAATATTTTCTATTTCAACACCTTCATTTTCAAAAATGGTAAGCATATACATAAAAAATTCCTGAGCATCTTGTTGGATATTTTGTGAAAATTGTGTAGAACCAGAACACACATCCAAAAGATTACGAACATCTGAAACAGATTGTATTTTACTTGTGTCTGTTGTCAATTTTTCAAAAACAGAATGCAACAGAGAACAAAATCTTTGTTGTCGATTCTGCATAATTTGTTCTTGCAAACCTTCAAGATAAAAAAACAACATTTACCACTACATTAGCATAGCAGTTGACACCTGAACTATTTTCAAACTGATATCCAACAACTTCTTCAACAGTGTTCAATTTCTTTTTACTTGCAATCACAACATTATCTTGTGCTATTTCCTTGTCAACACCTTCAGAACAGATACTGTCAAACCTTCTTTTTCGACCAACCACACGCTTTTCAAATACAGGATATTGACCTAAATTTGGAGCATACACCCTTCTTAACCTATTATACTCTTTTACATAGTTTGCATCTGCAGTAACCGTTGTCTTATCAAAATCAATCAAAAACAAACCAGATAATGTTCTGACTCACGACAAAGCAACATATGCCATACCCTCTTTAAATACAGTAGATCCAATGTTCACCAATGCACTGTCTACACTTAATCCTTGAAATTTATGAATAGTCACTGCATATGCCAGAGAAAATGGAAATTGTTTCCTACAGACATATGAATCTTTAACAAGCAAAAAACAAACTGAACAACGACCAATTTCTTTAGCTTCTTCAATCTGATCAAATTTAATTTTTAAAAATTCAATTCCTTCTTTTTTCTGATAATTAACAAAATCTACCACTTTACCCATTGCGCCATTAACTAATCCTTTTTCTACATCCAAATTTCGCCTTAAAATTACCCGACAGTTTACACACGCATACAGTGTCTTTTCTAAACCATCTGTTTTAGATATTTTTTTTTCTAAAGAATCCAGTTTTGTTTTTAACTTTCCCATCAAAATAATAGTAATTCCTTCATGCTCTATTTTATCGATGGCTTCCATTTTTATAATTTCTTCATTTTCCAATTTCAATAGTTCTTCGTTGAATATGGAACACTCTCGCAGTGTTGGCATTAAAGAGATCACTGATTTATTTTCAGCAATTTTCATGTACACCTTTGCAGGAAGTACGTTTTCATTTGGATAGACATTGCAAAGTAATCGACTTTCCAAAGCTTGTTTGCCATGTTTTGTAAGAATTCCAATTCTTATATCTTGAAGAATAGTTCCATATTCAGCATCATTTGCCTGTCGCATATTTGTTGTCAGTTCTTTGTATTCAAAATTAGTCCAAATGTTCACATTACCAACACTACCAACAGACTTTCTGGTATCTTCATGTGGAAGTGTTTTAAATAGCGGTTGTCCTTTTACCGGAGTAAGTTGCAATAGATCTCCAAAATCTATGACGTGTTTTCCTCCAAATAACACGTCATAGTCTGTTTTAAGAATTTGTTGCCTTCTTAAATGCACAAAGGCAAGCATCAAGTTAGAGACCATGCTCACCTCATCAATAATGAGAAGTTTCATTTTCTTCAAGACTCTTGAAACTTCACAACAAGCTTCTCCAGATAGCTTGTGGTATTCCAATGTGTTCTCATGCTCTACTGGTAGCATTAGTAAACAATGTAAAGTAATTCCTTTAATGTCATGTGCTGCCAACCCAGTTGGAGCAGTGACAACACAAGACAAATGCGACTCAGTTATTTTTTGCAGATAACTTGTAATTACTTTAATTAAGAAAGTTTTTCCTGTTCCAGCTTGACCACTCACATACATTCGGATAGGTTGAAATGATGTACATGAGCACCCTTTCTTTTCATGAAGTAATCCATGGTCAATCTGCTCTTTCACTTGTTGATATATGTGTTTCTGTTCAACATTTAGTTGTTCTTCCAAGTTTCCTAACTGTACTACATCTTCTTGAGCTTGATACATTGCTGTTTCCACCTCATTCATGGCAGTTGCTGCTTCATTTTCAACAATTGGTTGTCCTAGTGGATCTTGACTCAGTGCAGCAGAACTTTGGCTGTCTTGAGAACTGTCTCTAGAAATCTCAGCTGCAATTGTAGCTTCTTGATCAATTTCATCATTCAACATTTTCACATAATTTGCAAAAGCACTGCATTTTATGCTATCTTTACAAGCATTAAATGAATCTTCATAGCTCTGAAAATCTCCAAATAGTTCCAGTTCCGAACGCCATGGTTTGAACATCTGCAAAGGGGCTAAATAGTAAAATTCCTTTTTATCAGCAGTGTCGCAACTCAGTTTCCTGTGGTTAATTAAATTTTCTTTCATTTGTTTCACCAAACATCCTTCGGAACCAATCACTGCATATTTTCCATCATTGATGTTCTCTATAGTATTCCGTTTAAAAGTGTAGTTTTGCAGCACTTCATAGAGACACATGTTCTCAAGATATTGACTTCTGTTTGGGTAATATGTGTTCAACATATTTGTTTTCAAAATATCTGTACTTTCTGGTTCTTTTTCTGCTAAATATTCAATTTCTTGAACAGATTTCAGTACCCGATTTTGCATTGCTGCAAGACCTAGACTCACCCAAATGATTCTTCTACTTTTGGAGTATAGACTTGCAAATGATAACCGATCTGAGCATTCATATGCTCCAATTTCACGATGCGATAACATCTTCAAACTGAAACTGTATAATTTCTTACTTAGAGTCTTCTCATGAGAAATCTCTTTCCACATTTCTTTCAATTCTGTCTTTTCTGATTTAGTAATGTAGGACGTTACATATCGAGCAACAACAATGGAATTGTCCGCAACATACTGAATATCCATGTTAGCGTTCCACATGGATAAAATAACTAGATTGTAGTCATTTATGTATTTTGACTCTTCACTTCTTCTTAAGCAAATACATGATGTTACCAAATGCTTTTCTCACAATAGTTGCCCAAATGCACATAGACTCACAGTGTAATTGTAGACAACCAACTATCCCTTGTAAAAAATACATTTACTAGTGTACAAGATGTAAGATGACTGCACACATTTCAGAAAATGTTCTAGTACACAGTAGTACCAAAATGTTTCTCTCAAAATGATTCCTAAATACACACAGACTCACTGTGTGATTCTAGACAAACAACACTATCCCTTGCACTGTACCAAAACACATTTCTTAATCTAGAAGGAGTACTACATTTTAGTGTAGAAACATGACTCATTTTGCAAATACATAAACAATGACTGGTTTCTAATTCTACCAAAACATAAAAACAGAACAGTTATCTGTCTGCAAACACATGAAAAACACAAATGCTTATCACAGAATGGTTTCTACATGCACACACACTGCCAATAAGATTGCAAACAAAAAAAAGTACTCCCTGCACTTTAGCAGGCGAAATACATTAGTCTGATTAAAATCAAAATAGACCACATACATTCCCTCACAATTAAATAACTCACCTTTCAAGTTGTTTTTTTAGATTAAGAAGTATGTCACTCACACACCAGATTTTCTTATACAGAATCTCTGCACCGTTCACCTGTCAGCAAAACCAAAGAATGGCAAAGTTTCCCTCTCATTTTGCACACATATACATGTAAACATCAAATCACATTCCTTCCCACATTAATTCAAAAGCTAACACACATTTCTATTGATTAAACATTTCAACCCTTTCCAAATTACATAAATGTAAACCCTACCCCCAATCTGCCTTCTGCCTGTTACCATAGAAACAGGTAATGGAACACTTAACTGAGCACACAGGTCACAAGTTCAGCACACAATGTTGCTAATCAAAACAGCAAGTGTGCTTGACTTTTCAACATATCAGCGTATCATATATAATGTTCCTTTCAATCAGTTTTTGTTAACCAATAAGAATCATGCGTTTAAAAAACAGAAACATTCACCCTAGTTTTCAGTGTAGAAGGTTGTCAAACAACCAATCATTTCTTTTCTTTTTTCAAAACTGCATCTTATGCACCATTTTAGAAAAATCTTACTTTTCAAACTGCCATTTCATTTACAGAGACCATCTGAGTGCATCCAGACCTCCCTTCAAGATGCATAGAGTGTGGATTGTGGGACACAGCTATATTTTCTGGAGCCAAAGGTATGCAGAAAACAAAGGCATTCACAAAGACCTAGGTTTGCCAAAAGTAGACATTAAATGGATTGGACAGAGAGGGTTAAAGTGGCACCAATTGATGCCATTGGTAAAATCCTTTATACATCTCCAACACCCTGACCTCATAATAGTGCACTGTGGTGGCAATGACCTAGGCACTTTGACTGGGGTAGGTCTGGAAATGCTTATGAAGGACTCCTTTGCAGAATTTATTTCACTTTTTCCCAAAACTGCCTTTGTGTATTCTAACATATGCCAAAGGCAGAAATGGAACTGGTCCAATCATGTTTGTCCACAGATTGAGGAAACATGTGAATAAATCTGTTTCTGCTTTTCTCCGAGACTATAGAATGGGGTCCATTTACAATAACAATCTGCGTTTTCATATGCAAGAGATGTATAGGAGAGATGGAGTACACTTTACTGATGAAGGAAACAGAGTCTTCCTCAACAACTTTAGACTCTGTGGGAAAGGCAAAAGAGGAAGGTGCACCAGGAATAAGTCGAGGTCCAAACAATATCTTTGAAATATTCTTTTAATTTTCTTGTAAAAAAGACTCGCAGCCAACGCGTTTCGTTCCACACTGGAACTTCTTCAAGGCTGAAAACATGCAACATAACCACATTTAAATACCCAAAACACCACAGAACATCACATGACACAACAATACATTCTATCTGATAGTCAATTTTTTCAAAGCTACCAGAGGCAAGTAATACATCAAAAAGGATTGGAGGACAAGAAGAGGAATAGGGAGGAAAAAGGCGAAAGTGATGACACTAGTTCCACTAGCAATTTGTCAGTTTCATCACAGGGGAGCACTGCCTCATGCTCTCTGATGAATGATGTCCCTTTAGGGGAGGGAACTACGTCATTTCAAAAGGAAATGGCAAAATTACGCATTTCCAGCAGAATTCAGCAAAAGAAAGAACAACAAAAACCAGACGCGGAGGGAGGAGGAACAAGGGTAAATACCAAAATCACAACTGGAAAAATAGACACCTCAGTCAGAGCCAAGAAGGGAAATGTCAAATAATATTAGAGAATGATATAAATGTTGTGAATAATGATGATATCTGTCATCTAAAGATTGTCAACCTTTCTAATAAATTGCTTACTGAAGACGAAACATCGGTTCTTAGTAAAGGCCTAAACTTTTGTCCGACACAAAGTGGGGATTTGGTTGATGTTCATATTGATTTATTTAAGTTTGTAAGGTTGTTAAAACTACGCGACTTCTTTTCGACCAGACCAGATGTACCCAGTAAAAGTGTATTTCCTCATGAGCCTGCATCACATACCATAGCTGATGTTAGAAACATACAATGCCTTCTCTCTATTTGCGATGAAGATCAATATGATATGACAACTCTATTGAATGATTTCGAAATTAGACAGGATGGTCATGTAGATAGTGGCCTCCGCCCTAAATCTAAGTTTATGCCTACTTTTGGCTACGATCCAAACATTGATGCTTTTTACAAAAAGGTATCAGAGGACTTAAATGCATTGGAAATACCTAACAAATATAAGCCAAAACCAACGGAGAATATCTCCAAATCTGAAAGAGTGGCCTTAAAACAGCTTAGGGAGGACACCACAATTGTGATACGCGAAGCAGACAAGGGCGGCAACGTAGTCATTATGAACCGCCTTGACTATTTGAGTGAAATCAATCGCCAACTTAGCGACACTTCGTGTTATAAGCCCATTGCACACAATCCGATTTCTAACTTAATTATCACTATCAATGCCAGGCTCAGTGAGTGGAAAGATGTGTGTCTCATTTCAGAGGATGAATATAGATACCTCAGAGTGGATTGTCCATCATACCCTTGTATTTATGTTTTACCTAAAATACACAAGGGGGGCCCCTTTCCACCGGGGAGACCCATTATCTCTGGGGTAGGCTCATCGACCGAGAACCTCTCTAAATTCGTGGACACCAAATTACAAAAATATGTGGTGGACCTTCCGTCATATATTAAGGACAGCAAGGACATCTTGGTAAAATTTAAAAACTTCCAATGGTCAGAAGAGCTTTTGATTGTCACCTTAGATGTCACGAGTTTATACACTTGCATTGATAAACATTTTGGTATCATGGCCATGCGTTCTTTCCTTGACAGGGAAGGTGCAGATTTTTTTTTACGAACATAATGAAATGATTGTTGAAATGGTTGACATTATCTTGATGAACAATTTTTTCCTACATGACTGTAATTGGTACCAACAGACCAAGGGCGTTGCGATGGGTTCCGGGTTTGCTCCCTCGTACGCCTGCCTCTTTATGGGGTGGTACGAGAAGGAGCATGCCTGGGCCCGGGTGGCCTCCCCCTGGAGTGAATTTATTGTGTTCTGGGGGAGGTACATCGATGATGTCATCTGCCTTTGGTCGGGGTCTGTTGATATGTTGCATCAATACTTCGATTATCTCAATGATAATGTGTTCAATGTCAGATTTACTATGTCCTATCATAAGGACAATATCAACTTTCTAGACATAAATTTTTACATCAAGGATGGGGTGATATAAAGCAGTTACATGCATCTAGTGCCCATGCCAATTCGGTTATCGACAACATCCCCTATGGCGAAATGACACGCATAAGGAGGAACTGCAGTACTGAGGAGGACTTCCTGCATAATATCAAGATAACAAGGACAAGATTTGAAAATAGAGGCTATAATACCAAAGTATTAGATAAAGCTGAGGGTAGAATCCTTGGCATAAATAGGGACTCTACACTGCTTGACGGGTCTAATGAAAAAAGGAAAATGAAAACTGTTAACAGATTGAGATTTTTGACTAAATACACCTCACATAGCAATGGTATTTTTAACGCCCTACGAAAAATCTGGCATCTCCTTTCCTCTGTTGCAGGATTAAAAGATTGCATTTCTAAAACGCCTGGCATTACATATAAAAGAGGGACCTCTTTGAGAAATCAGCTATGCCCCAGTTATGTTGTGTCCCCTCCAAACAATGCTAATTGGATACCTAAAAAACCCAAGGGTTTCCTTACGTGTGGGTGTTGTAACATTTGTGGAAGTGGAAAGAATAAAACCAAGTTCTTTTCCCATAACAGCTCACGGGTTTACACTATCAGCCACTTTATTAACTGCAATACTACCCATGTGGTTTACATTCTGGGATGTGATTGTAATACCATATACGTAGGCAGTACCATAAGATGTTTAAAAACCCGCATACAGGAACACAGGAGGGCTCTCCTGAACAGGGACACGAGATATCCCATCACTGAGCGCTATAATGTCAAACACACTGGGGCCAATAACTTTTGGTTCTATGGGATTGACCATGTACCTCTGGGTAGGAGGGGTTCTGATCGGGGACTGGCCCTAAGACAGTTAGAATCCAAATGGATTTGTCGTCTGCGTGCCACTGTACTGGGACACAACTCCGATTCAGAGATGCACTATTTTCTTTAATTTAAAATACACCTTTTCCGAGACTACATTCCGCTAAATGGAATATAAAAACAACTATACTAACCATGGATTTACATTTGTTTGGGGAACAACTATTGTTGTATATAACAAAACTCGCCCTAGCTGGACTCATGTGGGGTCTTTTTATCTTTTACTATCATTATTTTTTACATCTTATTTATTATTTTTTACTTTTCATTATTCACTTGTTATTATTTATTATTTTTTTATTTTTTATTTTTTCTTTACCGACTTCTTATTCTTCATTTTATTTTATTTTTTGTATTACTGGTATTTCCTTTATAGGATTAATGTGATCTTTGAGTGTATTAAGATAATAGTGCTCATTTCATCAGCGTTTTATTATTCCTACGCAATCCTACCATCATGATAGACTGGCATGTCTTTCAGTTATAGATTCATCTACATCTATTACTGCAACATATGTAGTTGTACATGGCTTGCTCGGCATCTGCATATCACTGGAAATGTTATGACATCTCCTTCATCATGTCGCCTCTTTCACCATGTTGTTTTCGAATTTCTATGGGCAGGATTTTTGAGAATTGAATAACGATTCAAAACAATTTCTTGACCTCTATCTTTTGTCTATTTTTTGTCTATTCCACTTCGATTTCAATCTGGTGTCCTCATACTTGCACTTTTCCGTCTTACATCGTGTTGTGGATGGGTAATCCAACTAGTCCATCATGGCGGCTCCATTCTACCGCTTTTCGAGAGTATTACGTGATCTGCGACGTCAGGTGACCCACGACGTCAGGTGATCGACTCTCCCTGTGAGCGGTAGACTTTGTACATTTAAAACATGGCCCGGTGCGGTTTTCCTCGCTTTCTGCACTTTTCGGTTATACGCTCTGAGGACAGGTTGTGGACCTTGGATTTCAAGGTAAGAGCCACTCGTGTCTTTGGTTGTTTTGGGATATATCTGGAGCGTATATTACTTTTATAGATATGCCCTTAGCCTTTCCGTAATGTTTTTTACATACACGAAATCGCGTGTACCGCCATTTTGGATGTTATTGTGCATTACACAGCTATGTGATATCAGTGGTCTGACAGTGGACGGCTATGCAGCCACCGTGACTTTGGGTGGTGTTTACATTACACAGTTACCACTAAAAGGATCCACTCCTTACAGACTTCCGTATTTTAGCCGACTGTTCACCTTTAAGTACTCTCTTTTCTCCACTACCACAGTAACGTGGCTCTTGCCTTTTTTGGAATATATATACATTTTGCTATCTTGGATTTTTTGGTCACGTTCTTTTCAGATACAACATCCCATGCCCCTTATATATAGGCGGCCATTGCCGTTTTGGGGGACGCGTGTAACACGTAGCAATTACTTAGGTGCTCACCCCTGACAGGCTTTCTACGATTAGCGGATTGCTTGTTTTGAAGCACTTAATAGATATATTTGTAAATGTGGCACCGCCCTGTACTGCCTAAGAAGCCGGACTTTTATAGAGTTGGCACTTATTGTTAGATCGTGGTACTGGTTAGTTGGAAGACTATTTACTATATATATATATATATATATTATGGCAATACTTTGCTCTTCCATACTATCTTGGGGCCATGGCCAACTGGATAGCTTATTTTTTTATATTGATGTGAAGGGTTTGACTTTGCAGACACCCCCAACTGGCCCGTGTTTTATTCTTTTCCCGGACTATATTGTACATCTATCACTGGTTACTTGTACCATAAAAATACTAGAAAATCTGATTTTAGCCTTGGGGTGTAATTTAGTATTTTAATTATTCGTTATACTTTCTCTTTTAGAATATTGGAATCCTTGATACTTGTGTGCTCGTATTATGGAGCCGTTACTCGGGTCACCTGCATTATAAAGCTACATATGCTGTCATGGTGACTCTTCCTGTTCTGAACTCTAATATAAGACGAAGCGATACTATATTTTTACTATTGGTAAGCCCATGCTTATTACTTTGAGATACTGTTAGCACATCTTACTCTTCTTTCTCTTTTTTTGAACACCTTACTTGTAATATTTGGCTGTCTCTCTTGTTTTTTCTAAAAACTTTTCATTTTGCATATAAACTTTTATTAAAACAGATATACTTACCATTTGACTACTGTTTGTGAATATATACTCTTCACACGTGCGGGACACCATTACGTTGCATCCTTAACTACGTTGTTTGTCTAACGGAAGCCTGTTTTTGGTGAGTTTTCTTGCAATATTTCATATTGCTTATTGGTCGACCACTTTCACTGGGTTTTTAACCAATCCCCCCATATTCCCTCCACCCCCCCTTCCCTTCACCCCCTCCCCCCCCCCTTTCCTTTCCCCCCCTTTTTCTCTCTCATTTTTCCTTTCTCTCTACCACTCATCCATGCAGGGAGTCATACTCCCCTAACCCATGCACTCAGAAACTCATACACACATACAGGTATTCAGACAACCAATCAATAACCCATATAGACACACATGTAGCTATGCACCAACCCATACAGCCACTTACACACAAACTAACAGACTAATACAGACTGTATTTTGTATGTTATTAAATTAAAAAGGGAGAGAGATTGCAAAGCTCCCCTCCCGAGGCTGATTTCAGCCCCAGGGAAAACATGCCCTGCTGCTAGGCCTATGTTTATATTTTAATCAAAAAGGGGAGGGGCAATGTGGTGTCCTTCCTAGGCCACAACAGCTTATGTTACCTCCCCATTAGTTTTAAAAATTTTGCACAGATTTATCAAACGGCACTAAAGTTATTGGCGAATCAAAAAACACTTTGCCTATGGAAACTAGGCCCTAACTATAACTACCTAGATATACATAACACACTTGGTACATATAAGTAGGACTGTGTTTCCATAGGAAATTTATTTTTTGTGATGCTAATAAGTTTGGCATCATTTGATGAATAGCCACCTTACTTTCAAAAAAAGTGCTACTTCCTGACCAGTTTGGGCATGGAAATTGTCAGGGTGATCAGTCAAATGGAGAAAGAGAAAAAGGAGGGCTCTTAAAACACATTTTCCCCATTTAATTTTCGATAGGAACTTTAGGCACTCGTAGAGCTCAAACCGCTTAACGGATTTCAACAACATTTGACAGAAAGCTAGATCTTGGTCCAAAAAAGTGTTTTTTGTGTTTAGATATACATCTGTTCAGTAGTTTTGGAGAAATTAAGGTTAAAAACGTATATTTCACACCACATAGGATCCGTGGAGCCAAAAGATCTCAAAGTGACTGCCACCTCCTCAACTAGCAATGGTTGGCAGCCGTCTAGGACTCGGGACTCTGTCCTGAGTCCTAAGAGAAATACAAAAAAATACATAACGTGGCAGGGTAGAGATACCTTGTCCCGTCGCCTGGTGGTGGAGTGCAAGAGGGACCACACCAGTTGCCAAAATGTTCTTTTTTAAATGTTGCTGTGAATTCACAATGGATTTGCAAATCTGTAGCCAACTCACGGTGAACATTTTTTTTTTTTGTATGGTTTGGGGAGGGAGCCTGTATGGCCCATCTCCCCAGACCACTTTTTGCCCCATAGGCTTCATCTCCTAGGGCCTGAATTATATTTTAAGTGGAGTGGCATGCATCCTCCCTCTCCAGGCAGTTTTCAGACCCTGGGGTCCCACTCCCAGGGACCTGAATTATGTTTTAAGGGGAGGGAGAGCATGTCCCACTCCCTGAGCCACTTTTAGCCTCTGAAGACCCGGTCTCCTGGGGCCCAATATAAGTAGGGGAGGGGACATGTGGCCCCCCTCTCAAGGCTGTATATGGTCCCGTTGACCACAGCCCCTAGGGCCCAAAGTCCATTTTAAGGGGAGGGGAGCCTCATGAGTTATAGTTAACTTGGGGCATGAGTTATAGCTACTTGAAATAACTTTAACTGGTGAATATCAGTGGTTTTTGGAGTTTAAAAGGTTACATTGTTACTGAACAGTTCACCTAACTATACGATTACTTTAACCTTTATGTTTATTCAGTGATTTAGGGATCATGCTCATCCACATGAGCACTTTGAACAGATGAAGAAGTCTGTTGAGGTACTTGTGTGGACACTGCCACATTGTCGTCCCTTGCCAGGACGGGTGTGGAATTCTCCAAAATCTATGAATTCTGAGATGAATTTGTCATCCAAGGAGGGATTGAACGGTGTAAACACGCCATTGTTAGAGATTTTCTGAAACATAAGAAAGATTACATTAATTCTTATTAATTTAAATATTCAGTTAGTACATGATATTGTAAAGAACACAATTAAAGACACCTAGAACAAATTACAGAGATTGTTAAAAGTATATAGAAGAATGTTAACATACCCCAAGCATTAAATATAAATGCAACCTTATGGTTCTATTTATAAATTAGTCAAACAAAGCTCTGCCTTGGCGGTGCTTTAATTGTTCATTGAAAGAAAGGGTATGCCTCATCAAGAGATGTTAGGCCAATCCAGCACAAGTAACATATTTAGGGACAAATTTATCTACATTTGGTGTACCGCAACACAGCATGACAACTTGATGAGCTGCATGAAAAGTAGCAAGCAGAAATGCACTATAATTACTAGCATATGGCACATTCCTGCTGTCTCTCTGCACTGATGTCATTGTGGCTGCCAAGCACCAATGTAGGTACCCTGCCATGGTGCATGGGTGCCTACATAACAGTCACCTTCTTGTTCATAAACAATCTTCAGAAGCATTTTCCTCTTCCTATGTGTGCCGCAGAAATAAACATTTGGCTCCTCTTTCGCCTCACCTGGGAAGGCACAGCAGTTTGTAGCATTCCCAGGTTTACTAGTCTGAATAAGTCTGAGAATGCACAAAAATCCATCGGTGGATGCTTGGGAAAACCTGTGACCCCTCCCCCCATGGAAGGTCTTTCAAACGAATTGCGCCGCTTTGTATTACTCCAGATTTACTATGCCACACAGAAAAACTGTGGCATAATAAGTCTAACTTAAGGGTTTGCATTGTCTTGCATTCGCTTGTGTGATGCAACGGCAAGGCAAGCAGTTGATAAATCTAGCTCCTAATATGCACTTTCAGGCAGCTCAGATAAAATGACCTCAGTGTCACCAAAGAGCAGGTTTCAATCATATAAAGAGCCAAATAATGCAAAATGGTAGGACTCCAGCAACAGTACTGCAGATGGTAAATGGCCATGTATGTGCACCCATGTACAAAATACCAAAACAATTCATTGATGTATATGGATTCCATTAAAAGTAAACAGCAATACATTTATTATCACAATAATCACATTGCAAAACATAAAAGAAAAGGAACGTCTGAAACAAAAATTTAGTTGGTATATAAAACACCAACTAAAGTTTACAAACAAAATCATTACGCTGACAGGTACTAGTAATTGTATTTAAGGGAACAAACAAAAAAAACAAAAATATTGTTTCATTTACGCTTACCCTGGGATAAAAGTAACATTTCCAGATTGCAAACAAATTCACAGAGGTCTTAGACACAATACAGCACTGGTTATGTAAGTGGGAACCTGTTATGTGTGGTGCGAAGATCACGAGAAATAAGACCTCCCAATTTCCTATTAGTTATTAAATTCACATAAACAATGTGCTGATCATCTCTTTGCAAACATCTCCAGATTGGCAGTGTCTGTGCCTCTAACCCAGCAGCCATCTCTGGTCCAATGAGTGCTGGGACCTGCTCCTCCTTTAGGGTCAAGGTCTCATGGATGTCTGGTCCTCCTCCAGTTGTCACTGCAGCCTTCATATTTATTGCTAGACTTTAATTAGCCCTTTTCTTACTGCATTGATTATGTCAACTAATGCTCTCCATAAGTCTTCCTTCTTGGATTGTGGTAATTTGAAGGTGACAAACAGATACTTCCTTTCCCATATCTGAAATCAAAATCTAATTTTCCTCTTCAGTGACAATCACCTTCCCCTTTCTGGTACCCTCATAGACAGAACCTCCTTCTTGAAAAAGAGGTCTTGGGTGGTAACATTGTCCTGCCTTGCCACAACTAAAGTGGGGAAATGAGTGAGCTATGCTTTGTTTTTTTAAAGTGAAAAGGCCTCTTGCATGACACCACTACCTTGAAGCACGCAAGCATGCACAAACGAGTTTCACTTACTGCATGCTGCACTACGACACATAGCTTGGCAGCACTTTGAAAATATGGCACATCCATGGGGCAAAAAGTTTGCATAAAACAGCACTTTTTACAACAACAAAAAACGCAGCTTTTCTTGAGTTTTTGTGAGTGTGCATGATGGGTGACTCGTCCATGGTGAAAGGTAAAGCAAGGCATATATTTTCGATATCATTCGTGTAATAATTCTCACGACATTGAAGCTGAAAGAGAAAGACAAGTCTTGTGAGTTGCAGAACTGTAGAGCTCCATCAAGCCTGAGAATCTGACATTAATTGGGCAGATACATGCAGAGTTCAAATGAGAAAAGCTTCAGGAACTGGGTGATCCTTGTAAACCACATCATGGCAAATGGAACTGTGAACATTAACTGTGTACAGAGGTGTAACACAGGCCCCTGTAGACCCTGTGGTGAAAGGTGGCCCCAAACCTCCAGGGGGCCCTCACAGCTTCAAGGGAGTCCCATTCAGCTCGAGGCCAAGGAATAGCTGTGAGATATGGGATATGGGAGACTAGGGGCCCATCATCACATTCTGCAGGGGGGGGTGGCTTTTGCTTAACGGCTCATAAAGGCTCACTGAGATGTTTAACTGTATGCCAAAATTGAGTCATTGAGTAAAGCATTATAGATTAAATGAATAGCAAATACACCATAGCCCAAGTATATAGAGATGTTGTTTGGGACTTGGGACCCCACCCCTGGAACACAATGTGCCTGGTGAAGGGGGGCAGATGTGCAAAGCACCACACATCTTCTCCTGATGGGGAAGTAATGAACAATATGCTCCCACCAAGCTGGAGTGAAGAACACTGATGCTGACTCTAGTGCCTGTGAAGGACAGTGTGCGGGAGCTGAACAGGACTGGGGTCCCATAATAAAAACGAAAGAAAAAGAAACGAATCATGGCACATGGCTGTGCTCACCTCAGAAGCTGCTCATTCAATATTCTGGGTCCCAGCCAGGAGCACCACATAATAGACCCTCACGGACTTTAGTTACATATTGGTCAGGATCTATGATATGGAAAAGGGAATACAAAGTGAGTGAAAAGGTATTGTGAGAGGTTGAAGGAGATGCAGCAGCATCTCAAAAGATGTGTTACAAATGTGGCTTAAGTTTCCGGGGACAGAAAGAATATGACCCACCCCCCCCCCAGCTCCACCCCAGGCCAGTTTCCATTCTTTTCAAAAGCACTCCCAGAGCTGAACTTTTGTTCGGGTGCTCTAGTGAGCAAGAACCTTTAGCGATTAGCCCAATGGTTGCATTTTATGTAGCCTGCTGAGTGTAAGGAAAGATACGGACACTGTATTTTGATTTGCAATGCATTTATCATTTATAACGATAATTGAAAAATATTGCAATACTTTTATTATTGACAATAATTGCATTTAAATTTTGTTATTGATATCATTGGTATGATGGTACCATGTTATGATACCGTGACCAAGCCAATAGACTTGCCTTATATTTTAATGTTGTGATCCCAGTGACAAAGCCAGTAATGTAAGTGAAGACTCCATTGACAAAGCCAGCAGGCATGCTTTATTTAAATGATACCACGTATATTATGATGTGGTACCACCTGATATAAGTGGGAGTATTGCTATTATGGGGTGATGACCTACTAGGTGTCAAATATATTATAAAGGATGTCATCAAAGGTACTTCCATCTGCCTGCTCTATATATTTTTAATTTACAGCATAGTACTCAGGGATGTATGTGTAATACATTTATTTTTCTTTCAGACTGGACACTCTCAGATTTAAAAACAATTCCACCATGAAACTTCATACTGCTCTAAGGATTTGGAATGCTATCCCTACACTCCTCTGACAGGCCATCCATCTCCACCTTTAAAGCGGCCCGCGTAGCATTTCCTTAAGGAACCTTTGTCATTAGGTCGAGCCCTGAGCCAGCGCGCAAGCGCTACTCTGGAGTTGATCTGTGGGAGTTCACTAAATGAGGGAAACCCCGTCCACTCTTGCCCATCTTTTTCATTGGCTTGTGTCTTTGTCCTTCCTAAATGCTGCCCTCCGATTTGTTTATACGCTTGTTAGTCCCTCCTTATGACGGCCATGTCGTAATTTGTATCCTTCGATGGCTACTGGCCCCTTTACTTTGAGTGTTGCACGGTATATGTTATTTAGATTGTGAGCACTATTTTCTTTAATGAGGTTCTCTTACTGCCCCTGTGTTCTCCTCCCTCCCGCAGTCCATGCCTTCTCGCCTCTGCCTGCACTCCCGTTGTTCATGCCTTCTCGCCCCCGCCTGACCTGCACTCCCATTTGCAATGCAATAGGTCTCACCTAAATGCAAGCCCTATTGCACTGCAAATGCTTGTTTTACGTCACTATCGAGAATTTTGCAGTTTTAAATTACTTGGAAGCATTGGGAGGCTTTCCGCACCTATGCTTCTGGTGTATTACTTTGGTGCGTTAAACCAATACCTCTTCCAAGATGGCGGCCGCTTGCAGTTTCATTCCTTCACACTTCCGTGTTATCAGTCAGTTTTACACAGACGGGAACGGTCTGTAATCGTCAGTCCCTCTTCTATGTTGCTGACCACGCATGCATTCGACGGGGGTCGTAGGAGTCATGGCGATGACCTGTAGTAGGACTGTGCGATCCCACCTTAGTTCAGGACAGAGGAGGGGTGAGTACAGAGCCACACCTGTCACATGAAATGAAGTGGAAGCATAGAGTTAGGGTGAAGTAGAGCAGCGGCATAGGAGGAAGGAACACCAGAACTGTTTGCAGATTTGGAAAGAGTCGAAAAGTGACCCCGAGATAGAGATCTGACTGTTACCTCAAGTACAGCATGTGCTGGACTTCTGTTGTTGGGGTCACTAGTTTTGTTCTTTGACCTCGAAACAGCTCAGTGATTGAGTCTTGTTGTCAAGTGCCCACTACTTCTTCTTTTGTAGCTTGTTGCAGGTACATGACAGACCATTCCCCTGCTCAGCACTTATTTTTACACCTTCCCCTAAATGTAAAAGAATATGCGGCTGATTTTGCCTCGTTTTACATGTTATGAGTGTTAGAGTGCTTCCACAGAATGAAGTTCAGCCTACTAGGAAAGCCTCAGTATCAATATAAATGTTATTTTAATCAATTTGCGCAGGTGCCTTCGATGAAAACTTCACTTAACACTAGACTGAATGATAGAGCATTTTTCGACCTGAAATCTTTCAACCCAGTTTACTAACATTTCCAAGAACCGTTTGCAGGCTTGGGCATGTTTCCTGAAAAGAAATGCAGTACATGACCATAATTAGAAGCACTGTATATAAGACAGAGGATGTTGAACGAAAAATTCACAATACTTAAAAAGAAAGGTGGGCATATATAAATTCAGAATAAAAATATAACTTACCAAAAGATCCGTACTTATAAGCATGTGACCAGTCTATTGACATACTTGCTAACATTTTGTGACTAAAAAGCCGGTAGGAGATTTAGGTGAAAAAATTGTCAAATTATCATACTCGCCCATAGCTGCCAAGTTTTCAGATTGCGAATGTGTGACATTACTATCGTTTAAATGTGCTTATGAGTCACGCTCCATGCTTTTTGTGTAACACTTATAGTGAAGCCTAATTGTGGTTAAAAATAAAGAGAAACATTCTTGTAGTAAGATACATATCGGAAAGGATCCCCATTGACGCAACAGAAGCTGTAGAAGAAGTAAGCGCCACTTTCGTTTGGATTCAATTTCCTTTCATGGTGCCGATCAATACCGTACAATTTAAAAGCAACAGCACCTGCTGCAGAGTTCCCTGTGCATCTAGCTTTCAGACAGCAATAACAAGCATTTGCAATGCAATAGGTCTTCTATTTGCGAGAGTTTGAACTATTGGCAGGAAGTACGCCTCTTTTACTGCCAGCCTTGCTTCTCGTAATCAACTACTATAAGTACAAAGTGCGTGTTTACGCACCGCTTGCAGGTTTTTAAAACACATAAATAAAAGGTATTGTCTTTTACATTGCCAATAGCTTAAGCTCTCCCAAATGCGAGATCTATTGCATTGCAAATGCTTGTTTTTACCTGCTATTGGAACTGGTCCTTTCAAATGCTGTGCTACAAAAATAACACATTCTCTTTGAAGAACAAGATTTTACGTTTTCACCAGTTCTTTGGCTGCCTCACTCTTCTTTTTATCTCTTGGTTCTATAAAGTCCTGTAACGTGGTATTGAGAGCTGTGTCAAGAACGTGAATAAGCGAATACTGTGTACAAAAAAATCCATATTTTTATTAATGAATAGTCAATACTCATTTTAAATAGCTAAAATCAGCAGTAACTGCTACTATTTTCTAACAAAGTTCTGTTCATAGCGTTAATATTTTTCCTAAAACCATTCGGTTGAAAGAAGGTTCATTCCCATGCTATCTTTGTTAAATCTGTTCTCTAAGACAGCTACAATTTCCTGAGTTCCAAATTTCTCACACCCTCCCTGGGGTTCTTTTCACTGAAGACATCTGTGTTTGTTTCTGGCTAATGTCAGTTGGCAGCACATCTTCTGTTTTTCTTTACGGCATTTGCCATGTAATTGCGTTTTACTGCAACAGTCCAAATCTGCCTTAGTCGACAGCTGCATAAAAATAATTCAAGTTCATCATTCACCGCACCGAATCCAAAGTCTGAAAGATTGCTCTACAAACATATGCGAAATGTACCCATTTGAAAGATGATGTATTTAAATGACCTCAGCATAAAAGTCACAAGAGAAAACAGGAATGTTTTCTAGCAATGGTTTAACATCGTATGATTAAAGAAAATTCTGCCTGACTCCAGTACAGTTTTGCATAAATATAAAAGAGGACACAATCGTATTTGTGTCCCTTTTTTGCACCGCAAAAGTAACAAAACGTGTAATTGCGCTTTTTGGGCCTGATTTACTTAGATTTTGCTATGAGAATGTCTGACTTTCATCGTTGCCCTGGCTCACACCTAAATTACTGAAGAAAGCCTTGAGGGCTCATGACATACTCATGGTTTATTACTAAAATGGATTCGGATGCGACCAAAACGAGTTCAGGAGTAGGCTAAGGTCACTACGAGAAGGAGTCAGGGCAGCATCTTTGTCCATTGGCCCCATGGGGTTTCAGTTTTTCTCAAACATTCAGGCTAATTGTATCTCAAGTAGGATTGACATTTTGAAGAAAAACTCCGTTAGAGTACAAGTCGGTGCAATTGGCCTCAAGTTTGGATGTATGCACCACTGATTTAGGCAGGGGTTTACATGGGCCAGGTCTTAGCAGTTCTAAAAAGTAGGTTTTAAGATAGGTCCCTCTTGGGCTTGACAGGGCCGGATTCTTGCCTACCTGGTTATCTCCAAGAATCCTCTCAGGTCGCCAGGATCTTTTTATCTGCTAAATAGTGTAGAGGGGAGGAAATACAATTATCAAAACATAAACGCCAAAATTAGATTTCATTTGGAAATGACCACTGACTCAGAATCTAAAATTTATAGGATTTTATTACGACCAAAAATAGCTGAACATACAGACACCTCAATACAAGGTGTAGAAGATAAATGGGCACTAATACAAAAGCAAGTCTACGAAGGATCCTCATTCGACTCAAAATGAACAGAATTACTGACTCCAAAATCATCAAGAAAGCAATGGTCAAACCAAGATCCAAATTAGGAATCATTAGTCAAAAGGATAAAGCATTAGTCTATCCCTACACTAACTCTAAGGTGACATCCCTACTTAGCATCTCCCATCCCAGGCATGAGAAAAAAAAGGTGTCAGAAGTGAAGACTTCCTAAGAAGTACATTCACTTAGTCAGAGCTCGATCTAAGATGCTCTTTCTAGCTTCCCGTCTAAACCTCAACTGCCCAACCCACGGGCACTTTCCCTAATACAAAACCCCAAAATCGTAGAACACGCCCTTTGGCACACCTCTTCAGCCAGGTCTTCTCCCAGTTATTTTCCGTTAAACTTGTGAGGCATCCAACGACGGTTAGCTTGACCTTGGGTCCCAGGCACCTTCTCCGCTGAAAGTATCATCCTCACATTCCAGTGTACTCCCCTGTTGGCTTCTCGCAGCATCCTAACTCCTAAAACAAAGACCTAGTCTCACTAACGAGCTAAATGTCCTTGCACATGCAACAGAATTATGTGAACGAAAAACATTTCGCGTTTCCAAGACTTTACATCTCCCTGCAACCCAAAGCCTTTACCAAGGGAAATAATTTTCGGCCAACAACGTTAGCTAACATAAGAAAATTAACAGGCCTTTCTCTTTACATATATGCGATCAGGCCTTTACTCCATTAAACACTCTATTAAATCACACTCTAAACATTAGTTCATTATTTTCATATACGTGAGCAAGCAACTTGCACGTGTAACTTTAACATGGCACACGTTTAACCTAATACACTACATTGTACGAAAGCTAATCATTGTGCGTTTACTGAATACATTCACGATAATTTGCAGCATTACTCTTCACGAAAAGCATTATCACAATTCAAATCACTTCTATGTTAAACGATTACAGCAATACATTTCTATGGCACTACTTAACATACATCGATTAATATGCGGGTGCTGACTAACGGTGAATATAATGCACCCCTACAAATTTCAGAATCACATTACGCTCTATCAGGCTCTTAATTTTTGCTCTCACCCTGGGCATGAAAAGAAATCTTCCCTCTGGGGCACTACCAGCCATCACCAGCGTTTGATGCAAACCTGAATGAACTCCTCTGTTATGCATCCTGCCATGAAGGAGCGAATCCATAGATGGGATCACCTGTTAGTGAGCCATGGAGATCTGCAGGGGGCAGAGCGCAGGCTCTAAATGTGACCGGTCTGCAATGATGAAGCTGCTGCAAGGGCAGCTGCTGCCAAGTATTACCAGCTTCTAGACATTTTCCAAGCCCGCAATAAAGAAAAGTAAGAAGTTTACAAATACTTTTTTAACGTTTCTAATGGAGTGGTATAGTTATTTCACAGTATCATAATTACAGATTTGAAGCGTTTTCACTATTAAATACCACAAAGTAATTGTTGTTACTCATTCGCCTTCTGCAGCGAACAATCATTGATGAAGCCAAAAGTCTGGACATGTTTTCAGTGCATTCCAGTTGTTCTATTATATATCTGGATGCAATTACAGAAAGGGACAGCAAAATACCAGCCAGGCCGCAGGGATTTTCATCTTAAATGCTTATGCAAACCGTGTATTACATAACTTACGCCCCTTTGAGAGACACGCCCCCCCACCCCCCGTTTTTCAACCCATTTAATGACCTGCTGCTAATTTTCATGGCAAAAAAATACTCATTTGGACATCTCAGAATGAATGAATCCATGTGCAATTTATAGATTAACTATCTTTAACAATCCATGCAAAAAGTGGTCCAGAAAATATTTAGCTGTGATATTTAGCTATTGTTTGTAATAACCCCATAGTAAAACTCGAGAAAACTCACCAGACTCTGTTGCAGACATTTCTGTGGTCAGATTTAAAAGCGGACAGTAAAATGTTGATGATAATGTGCATGGTTTTACTATACCTGATTTTACCATAGGGATGATTTTCACTCAAAGTGATCTTGAATTAAAAGGATGTTTTGTGAACGATAGTGCGCTTTTAGGTGAGTGTTAGAAATATACCATTTGTAATATAGTACATATGCTTTTTTTTAGTTTTATATAGCGCGAACTAGACCCGAAGGTATCAGAGCGCTTTACATGAGCAGCAGTTGCATTACAGGTTGTCACATTCATTTTTGTTAAGCACGAGGAGATAAAGTGATTCGCTGACAATCTCCAGATGTTGAGCGTCCCTGCCGAGACACTGCTGAGACTCGCACGTGGTTCCCCAACTTCGAGGTCGACCGCCCTAGCAGTTAGGGCACATCCTCTCCCCTTATTTCCTAAGCAGCATACACTCCCGTTGGTGATGCAGAATCGCAAAAGCACGTTCATAGCTTTACATTTGAGATGCATACAGTAGGAGCATTATGGTGATGTGGAGTAGGAACCATCTGTGAAATATTTTGGATAGATGTACTAAATGATATTGCAGTATCATTAGGATATTCTATAGTCTCGGATCAACATCTCCTGAAAGTGTCGCAAAGAAATCCTTTATAATTTTAGTATATATAATTGTCGTAAGTTATTTTTATGTGCTAGTGAAGGTGGCAGAAAAGCAGATTAGTCAGTGAAGCTGTGAGTAATCTGCTTGTGAGGATCTGTGCCCAAGTATGCTGAGGTCCAATGATAATGCCTAAAATGGTTCAAACATGCTCTGGGAAGCATGGAATAGCTAACCTGACTAGCTGTACAACATGTTCAAGTGGCATTTCACAATCTTGAGTTCACATAGAAAGACAAACTTTCCCATGAGTCACAGTGAAAATATATGCCTTTATGTTATATTGGTACAGAACATCTGAATTCTAAGGACCTTATTTAGAATTTGGTGGGAGGGATACTCCATCAAAATGTGTTGGATATCCCATCCAGCATATGACAATGGCATTATAGCCTATTGAAGTTTGTGAGAAATTAGGTTGTTGGTTGACTGGGTTGGGGCCCTGGTCGAGTGACAGCCACAATCCCTTGCAAGGTGAACCACAAAAAGTCAAACAAGCATTGGCATAGCCAATAGGTCTCACCTTTGGGACCTTATCGGTGTTTAGCCATGCAACAGTTGATGTTGTTGCACCAAGGATATTGTGCTGCATGGCTAAACACTTATAAGGTCCCAAAGGCAAGACCTATTGGCTATGCCAGTGCTTGTTGCAATTTGGTGTAAATCTCTTCAGTAATTTTAAAGTTATTTAGGAAAAAACAAATATGAATCTCTAGGGGCGTTAATCCTCTGCGGATCCGACAGCTCTCATGCTGGGATCTGATTGGCTTTTGGTATAGATAGTTGGTAGATAGTGCTGTGCAGTTTGTGGGCAGCAGGGTCAGCATTCTCAGTGTACTGGCTCTGCATAGCTCATAAACAATAGTGTTGGATGTGTTTAATGGTTGTGCCTGTGTTCAAGGGTTGTGCCCCAATCTGCATCCTCAGGGACATTTTGCAGGCGTGTGCAAGGAGTGCGTATGCAGGATGTATGCAGTTCCCCAGCGTGAAGGTTGTGCGAACAGGGTGGGCGCGAGCACATGCTCAGTTTGCATGCAAGGGTTCAACGTGTACATGTGTAAACGGGAACTTAGTGGTGGTTCACAGGAAAGGTTTGCACTCAGCGTGCACAGGCTCAAGATGAATGAGCAGACTGCTTGTGCACAATCACAGTTTGACGGCTGCCTTCCCACAGACTCGCACATCGAAAACCCAGCAAGTGCTCGTGGTGCAAGGGGTGCGTACAGGCAGTGTGCACGGGCAGAGTGTGCACAGGTTCAGTGCGCTGTGCGTGTGTCAGGGCTTATGGTCAGTGGGCAGGCTTGATGGCTAGTGTAAAAGGCGAGGGCATAGAATCAGGGTCAGTTACCAGGCTGTGTGGTCAGGGTTGTGCAGGTTGTATGCCCAGAGCATGTGCCCGGTACTTACCTTCACCCATGGCTCAGACCCCGGATGACCCCTGTCTCCGTCCAACTGTCTCCCTCCCGTTAGCGCTCCAGTCCCGCAGCTGTGCAGCTCCCTCACGCATGCGCGCTGCTCGGTGGGAAAGGGGCCTGTGCGCATGCGCCCGTTGGGAGCACAGTGCACACACACCACTTTGGAGACTACACAGGCGGTGTAGCGAATCAACCACGAGACGCGGCGGCCAGCTTGTGCTTGGAGCAATTGAGGGATGACTCTTAAGACCTCGCGTCTGGGTTAAGGTATTTCACTTTGCATAATAAATAAATAAATAGCAAAGATAAAGCATTCATAGTTCCAGAGAATCCCATACATCTTGTAAGAGAGGGTGCACGTGCTAACGTGGGTGTATTAACAGATATGGTCTCTTATCTTGTGAGTAGGGTGTACCACTTTGCCAAAAGAAACAAGCATGCGTGCCTCGTGCTGAAAGTTAAAAAAAAAAGTTTGACGAGGAGGAGGCAGCAGGGGGAGGGGATAGAGGAGGGGGCCTGCGCCTCTTTCCCTTGCGAGAGTGAGCAGGAACCATCTGTTAATTATAAACAGATGGTATGAAAGCTCGCTCCCGCAAGGGAATCGCCAAATGTGCACACGATGCACACGTTGCAATGCGTGCATGTTTTTGGCAGCAAAAACGCAATCGATTTCCAAAGATCTTTTCCTATGCAGCGCATGTGCACTGTGTAGGTGAGACCTAAAAACTAGCCTGTGCTTGGCACACACGCAGTGGATGTTAACTTAGAGGCAACGTGTAAAGTATTCATGCAGCACACAAACAGTAATAAAGGGAAAACACAATGCAAGAAAAATCCCAAACAAGTTGAGAAAAATTGATATATTTTCATAAATTATTTGACACCAAAACCCCAAAAATCGAAGAGATATTGATTTTTAAAGAATTAAGTAAAAGTAGCGCCAAAAAGCATTATCTTCCCGCATTTCACCATAGAGAGACTCTGCAGTAGGGGTGCAAATCTCCATAAGGTAAAGAATAAGGAAATATTTAAAACATTTAAATAAATAGTCAAGAGATTAAGCCACAAAGTCTATACGAGTTTGTTCAAGTCAAGAATATTATTTTGGGAATATGGGTGTAACTGAAATGAATCAGATGTGAGCAGCTGTTGATTTAATGACAAATAAAGCCACTTGAAAATCCGTTTTGAGTTGAATTTTGAGTTTGACCATTCTAGTATTGTTTTAGTGCAAC